>NC_087181.1:17976499-18021499 GCF_035594125.1 Scylla paramamosain
TTATCTACTTCGATTATTTGAAATATTATTTGGAAGGCAGGTGAAGATGAGACGAGGTGAATGATAATACTAGCATAGAAACTATCATGTCTGTCTGTCTGTGTGTCTTTCTCTCCCTCTTCTGCTATCATTTTAGACATTCTCGATATAGTGGTCATGTTTTTTTTCGTATATTATTCTCTCTCTCTCTCTCTCTCTCTCTCTCTCTCTCTCTCTCTCTCTCTCTCTCTCTCTCTCTCTCTCTCTCTCTCTCTCTCTCTCTCTCTCTCATCGGTATCTCGTTTTCTTTCACAGGTACGAATTCGTGGGCTGAGTTTGGCCGTGTTTTGATTTTTCAAGTAAGTGAGAAACGTGTTTTGGGCGATACTGGGTATAACTCCCTCTCTTTCTTCTACCCCCCTCCTCCTCCTCCTCCTCCTCCTCGTCTTTACCAGCTTACGTCCCTCACTTTACTTTAGTTAGCGCAGTTTATCACAATACCCTCGTTAGGTTCAACACATCTGCTTTTTCCCTCTTTTTCTTCGTATTCCTTTATGTTCCTTCTCTATTCCCTATTTTTTCTCTTATACTTCTCTTCACGCCCTGTATTAGGTTACTTTGCTATCTGTTACTTGTGTTATGTAAGATTTCCCTTCTATCTCCTCCTGTTCCAGCTCTCTCTCTCCCCTCCCTTCACCGAAGCACTGAAGCCCTCATTAACCTTTCCCCCTATCGGAGAACTGTCGTGTTATCGAGTGCTCCTTTAATTGCCGAGCCCTTCCTTCACACGGTCGTTGGAGGTTTTGGCTCGCCCTGCTTTACTTTGCAAGCTGAATCAAAAAGTTTGCTGGAAAATAGTTGAGAGAGAGAGAGAGAGAGAGAGAAGAGAGAGAGAGAGAGAGAGAGAGAGAGAGAGAGAGAGGAGAGAGAGAGAGAGAGAGAGAGAGAGAGATACAAAAGCGGCTCAAAATATTAAAAAGGAAAAAAAGTCAGATAATGCAGCATAATCTTCCACTTTTCATATTTTTTCCCCTCTTTTCCCACGATCTCCATTTTCAAAACCTTCCTTATTTTTCCCTCAACTGGAGTCTCTTTTTTCCACATTTTTTTTTTCTTCGACTCCAAAAAGCATTCCCATTTATTTCCACTATTATTATTACTATTCCAACTCCAACCTGAGCATTACGGGAGATCGGGAGGAAGGTTAACTATTGCACGTGTCTCTCCTCACCTGCGCTAATCAACAGGTGTCTTGGAGGTGGGAATTAAGGAAAGGATGGATAGATTCTTGTTATTTTATTTTCTAAGCTCCTTCTCATTATCATAGCATTATTTTTTCATCATTTTCTTATCATCCCTGCCTCACCTGCGTGCGTCCCCCAATCAACAGGTGTCTCGCAGGAGGATTAATGAAAGCTAGGAGAGAGAGAGAGAGAGAGAGAGAGAGAGAGAGAGAGAGAGAGAGAGAGAGAGAGAGAGAGAGAGAGAGAGAGAGAGAGAGAGAGAGAGAGAGAGAGAGAGAGAGTGAGTTAAAACACTATAAAAATGGTTTCCGTTTCCTTACTATATAAAATGTTTCGACTAAAATCAGTTATTTACGTATCTATTTATTTTGCATCAAGTTTTCCTTTCTCTACGTATTAACTCGAGCACTTCTAACTTCTACGCCTTGGGATTTCGACAGATGAAGACACTGACAAGTAGAAGGGAGAGAAATATACCATTAAATAAGTTAAAGACCCCTACGTATTTCAAGTGCGTGGGTGAGTCCATTACGGAACAGAGGGGAGAGAGGTGAGGCGGCAGGAAGGGGTTGTCTAGGTGAAAACCACGGGGACAGTCTACATACACTGTGAACATTTAAATGACACTCACACTGAACAAGGAAGAGGAAGAACTTGCCTATGTTATCCTAAGCTTACGGTCTCTCGAAAGTTGGAGTAAATATATGCGAATTAAAATTTGCATGTGAAAATACAGACATATATTGATCGGTTCAGAAACAGACAGGTATAAGGCATTTCTCACTTATTTACCTTAAAATTCATTAACAAATTAACACACAAACCTTGCATTACCCAGCCAAGTCTTCAGGCGACCACTTGTTCACTACCCCTCAGAAACAAACAAATAAATTAATGAGATAATTGGTAATATAACACCGCCCTTCCGTTACCCCGAGCAAAGCCCTCAGTGGCCCACCAGCATGCATGTCACATTAACTACTATTACTACACCGTTCCCCAACCCACAAAATATAATAAACAGCTCATTAAATTAACACATCTATAAACCCAGCTTAGCATACGATACTGTGGCCCGCTGCTTCACCACTCATGCATTACATTTAAAACACACCCATTCGTAAAAGAATATATGTATAAATTATAGCCCACACGCAGCACCCACAATCTCACCACACACTCATTTTAACACCAACACCAGAGCAGCACTCACCTCATCACTGCACGGCCAAGGGGTTCCGAAGAGCCACAAATATCACCAACAAATGCAGGAAACGTACCAAGACAACTCGACGTGGCGGCCACTAGGCTACAACACCAATACGGCGGGATGTGATTGGTCAGGGAGGAGAGAGGAGTTCTTGCTGGTTGGCGGGGGTGGTAGGAGGAGGAGTAAGGAAGAAGGGAGAGTAGAGGAAGGAAGGAATCGGTTGGGAGGGAAGAGGTAGGGGGAGGGAGGCGGGAGGGTACTAACCAACCGCCTGACTGACTGACTCCCGTTCAAAAGACTACAAATTTATCATTCAGTATCACAGTAATTGCTTGATTCTCACGCAGTTTCGAGATAATTTTACAGGGATTGATTTCAGTTGATTTGTAAGTGTCAAAATATGTAATACGAACACTAAAATAGGATACGAGGAGGAGGAGGAGGAGGAGGAGGAGGAGGAGGAGAGGGGGGAGGATAACAATGGTAGGCTGACAGAAAACGGCGTGCTATTTGAATCCGTGACTAAGGAAGGACGAACTGTTTACTCCCCCCCCCTCTCTCTCTCTCTCTCTCTCTCTCTCTCTCTCTCTCTCTGTGTGTGTCTCTGTGTGTTTGTGTGTCACGGCTCAGTGCTCCCTACCCAGCGATGTTTGCAAACGTTTATAAAATGAGAACAAATTATGATTTATCCTCAGAAAACAGTGACAGATAATGATGTCTGTATAGCTACAAGTGTACAATATATTACGGGTATATACGTGAATGTTCAGATTTAGTGAAGATATTTTCTTTTCTTATTCATTTTATGTATTAATCTTTTTTCCCGGGTAATTTATATACGGGTGAGGTAATAGAATATCAATACATATAATTATCTATCAATTTATTTTCTTTTATTCCGTTTTATTATTACTGTGATTTGTGTGTCAGAGAGAGAGAGAGATGAGAGAGAGAGAGAGGAGAGAGAGAGAGAGAGAGAGAGAGAGAGGGTTTACGAAGACCAAGTAACGCTATCAACACCACGTCCCAGCAAAATTGCCACGAAACAGGATAACACCCCGAGGATTTTTTTGCAGAGGCGAGGTCTGAAGGAGGTACTTATCCCTCCCTTACCCCTCCTCCTGGCCTCCTCCTCCTCCTCCTCCATCTCATCACTCATTCTCACTGCCTCCTCTCAATCAACAGTCCTCTTTCCCTCCCTAACATTCTCCATCATCTCCCTCCTCTCTTCTCTCCTTCTCTCCATCTCTCACTTCACGTCTCATACCTCCTATCACTCATTCCTCCCTTCCTGTTTTCCTCACGTCCTTGTCTTCCTCCTTTTCCGTCTCCTCTTCTTCGTCCTCTTCTTCCTCCTCCTGAAAGCGTGGTGAACGTAAATTTAAAGGGCGGGAGTTTATTTGCAAATTCTGGTGCTGTTCGTATTATTTAAAGGTCATTACGGGAAGTCTTAGTGTGTGTGTGTGTGTGGTGTGTGTGTGTGTGTGTGTGTGTGTTTTAGAAGCATAAGTTACCCACAGTATATATTTCTCGTATTTTGTTACTTATTTCTCTTGCCTCTTTTCTAATCTTTACTTTTCCTTCCTTTCCTCACTTCAATTCCTCCTCCATCCTTCCTCTTCTTCCCTTGCTTCTATTCTCTCTTGGACAATATCGATGTCTTTCCATCCTCCTCTTCTTCCTCCTCTTATTTCTCCATTACCACTACAATCTACATCTCATCCTTCACAGCTAGCAATGCCAAATGTTCTTGACACACACACACACACACACTGAAAATATAAAAACACAAACTTTTATTTTCGCATTTTCTCAACCTCGTTAATATTGAGTAAATATCCCCAGAAAAATGATAAACTCGTGAACTTGTGGAACCATACCTGGTAAATAATTACATGTTTGGACAGGTAGGGCGTGTGCTGTCACTCCTCTGCAGGTACGGCACGTAATTCACACGACAGGTGAAATATTTGAGAGGTGTTTTGTGCTCCGTAATTAGAGCACCTGCAGCCACCACGGTCACCCCTCACGTGCGTTCACCTCTTCTCACTTGTGTTCACCTCCGCACCGTGGAAGAAATTGAATCGTGGGCTACAGAAGGATAATCAATAGATGATGCAAACACTCGTGATGGAATAAAACACTGGTATCACCGGTATTATTGTCATTAACACCATTATCATCATCAGTACTAATACTATCTTCACTATTGTTCGTATAGCCAACGTTACTTCTTATTATCACCACTACCAGTACTGTCATTGTCACTTATAACTATCACACTCATCATTTATCACCACCATTACTCTCATTACCACCACCATCATCAACACGACTTCTGTTTCACCACCGCGATCATCACCACTACCACCACTACTATACCGATCACCATTACTACTACCACCAGCATTAACAACCATTATCACCACCAGTCACTATCACAACTATTGTATTACCACCATTACCAGCACCACCAGCACCCCACTGTCACCACCATCATCACCATTATTGCATCGCCACTATTACAATCACCACTACCACTGCCCATTCACACAAAGCCGTTTTTCTATATTCAGTTGTGATACGTAGGTGTGCTTTCAGTATGAGATAAATGCAATGAGAATGAAATACGTTGTCATTACCATCAACACCACTAACATCACTACCACCATCACTGCTCTTTGTAATTTCAAAGACGTTTTTCCCCCTCGCATAACAAAGAAAAAGAAAATAAAGCATCAACATTATCACTAACACTGCCACCACCATTTAGGTCAACCAACATTCAAACACCAACACACTACCCTTCCTTCTTTCCCTCCCCTCCCTCCTTCCTTCCTTCCTTCCCGTATCTTTTCCTTTACCCTTCACCTGTCTCCTATTTCCTCTCTCCTGCTAGAACCACTCTCACCAATGATACCACCACCATCACCACCACCACCACCACCACTACGACCATCACAGCGGCGGTAACATTTGATGATTTCCTGAAGGTCGTTCTGGCTCGAGAATTCTACTCCGGTCAGGGATACGAACCGAAACAATTGAGACATCTTGAAACTTTAAACGCACGTAGAGGTCATCCATTGTTCTTCCGGTGACCTGACAAGGGGGGTGGAGGGAGGGGAGGGAGGGAGGGAGGGAAGCGTGGAGGGAAGGAGAGGAGGAGGGAGGGACAGGAGGTAGAACGTCAGTAAAGGAGGAGGATGGAATGATAGTGTGAGGATGAGAGAGAGAGAGAGAGAGGGAGAGAGAGGAAGGGTAGACACGAGAGGATGAAGGGAAAGAAAAAGGGAAAGGAAAAAGGAAAGTGGAAATTAAAAATGGAAGAAGATAAAAGGGGAGGAAGGGAAGGAAGGAGGAAGAGAAGATAGAATCGAAGAATCTAATTTTCCTTTTTTAAACACACACACACACACACACACACACACACACACACACACACACCACACACACACACATCATTTACTCGCATTGTCAAGTAAGCATAACAAAAACAACAGCAACAATGACAACAACAATAACAAGAGAAACAACACACACACACACACACACACACACACACACATCACACACACACACACACACACACACACACACACACACGTAGCATACAAAATAAAATATCTAAATTAATCCCTCGTGTATCCGTCTGTGAGATGAAAAAAACTTGTCGAAACTTTGGGAGGCGTTCAAAAATGGCCGACCGAGGAGGAGGAGGAGGAGGAGGAGGAGGAGGAGGATAGAGATCGGTTGCCTCATTTATATTTTAGACCTGTATTCTTCTTCTTCCTTTCTACTCCTTATTGAGGGAGATGATGATGATAATGAGGAGGAGGAGGAGGAGGAGGAGGAGGAGGAGGAAAGGGGGGAAACTAATTTAAGGATTATATCAGATCTTTCTCTTCTACTTCCTCCTTTTACTTCTATTGTGAGAGCGAGATGGATTGAAGTAGGAGGAGGAGGAGGAGGAGGAGAATGAGTAAGGAGAAAGATGAAGAGGAGAAAAAGTATATTTATCACATCTTTCTAATTCTCATCCTTTCTATTATATTGAGTTAGAGGAAGAGGAAAGGAAGGAAGGAAGGAAGGGAAGGAAAGAAGGAAGAAAAGAAGAAATATATGTAGGAGCCTTGGATAATATACAAAAAGGAAGGAAGGAAGAGAAGTAGGATGAAATGAGAAGGAAGGAAGAATGGAAGGAGAAAAGAAACGAAGAGGAGAAGAAAGAACAGGAGACATGAGAATACTGGGAACTATGAAGGAAAGAAGGAGGGACGAGGAAACAAAGGAAGGAAGGAAGAAGGAATGAATGAAGGAAAAAGTAAAAAAGAAAAGGAAGATAAATGAATGTACAGAATAACAAAGTGAGAAAAGAACCAAGGATATTAGGAAAGAAAATGAAAAAAAAATGAATAACATACAAGAAACACAGGAAGGAAGGAAGGAAGGAAGGAAGGAAGGAAGGAAGGAAGGAGATGAAAGAAAGGAAGGAATTAAGCAAACAGACAAGGAAGGAAGAAGGGAAGGAAGAAAGAAAAGCAGGAGAGAAAGAAGGAAGGAGAGAAAGAGAGGAGAGAGGGAGACAAGAAAGGGAGAGAAAGGGAGAGAAGGAAGGAAATAAGGAATGAAAAAGGGACATAAGAGTACTGAGCAATATAAAAAAAAGAAGGAAGGAAGGAAGGAAGGAAGGAAAGAAGGAAGAAAGGAAGAAAGGAAGGAAGGAAGGAAGGAAGGAAGGAAGAGTACTGGACAGCATAAAAATGGCACCTTTTAATGAAGTTACCTGTGTTAATGTAGGAAGTAATTGTTTGAATCCTTACTAATAGCATGAAGGGAAGAGGAGGAGGAGGAGGAGGAGGAGGAGGAGAAGGATGAGGAGGAGGAGGAGGAGGAGGAGGAGGAGGAGGAGGAGAAGAGGAAGATAAAAGCTTAATTCCTTATTCATTATTACTTATTATCATTTCCTCTTCATCTGTGAGTGACGACAAAGGGGAAGGAAGGGAGAAGGAATAATAACAGTAATAATAATAATAATAATAATAATAATAATAAGAAGAAGAAGAAGAAGAACAAGAACAAGAAGAAGAAGAAGAAGGAGAAGGAGAAGGAGAAGGAGAAGGAGAAGGAGAAGGAGAAGGAGAAGGAGAAGAAGAAGAAGAAGAAGAAGAAGAAGAAGAAGAAGAAGAAGAAGATTATGATACTGATGATCAAGATGAAGAAAAAGAAGAAAAGAAGAAAAAGAAGGAAAATTAGAAGGAGTAGTAGGAGAAAAAAAGAAAACGAAGGAAAGGAGAAAAGGAGAAGAAGAAAAAAAAAACGAATAACAACAACAACACCAAACAAATAAAACAAAAAAAAAACAACACATCCAAAATAAGACGCAAACAATAAACATGAAAGCGAAGACAATAAATAAATAAATAAATAAATAAATAAATACATAAATAAATAAATAATCTGTCCTTTTATCTACACTTCCTTCTCTCTCTCTCTCTCTCTCTCTCTCTCTCTCTCTCTGACCCTCCCGTGACCTCGGCTGGCGGCGGCCTCGCGTGGCGCAGACCTGCGGGTGACCAAGGAGGATATTCACTTGACTGATGATGGCTGAAGCTTCTGCGGCCTGGGAAATATAGAGGGGGAAGCAACTCAAGGATGAAGAAGGGAAGTATATTGAGGGAGGAGGAGGTGGAGGAGGAGGAGGAGGAGGAGGAGGAGGAGGAGGAGGAGGAGGAGGAGGAGGAGGAGGTGATGAAAGAGAGGAGTGGGTGGAAAGAGAGGTGGAGGATGGAGGAGGAGGAGTTGACGATGATGGAGAAGTGTACGAGGAAGTGTAGATTGTGGAGGAGGAGGAGGAAGAGGAGGAGGAGGAATAAGAAGTGATGGAAGAGATAAAGATTTATTTCCCATATTTCTGTTCGTCTTCTTTTTTATATGTAAAGGAAAAAGTCAGAAGAGGAGAAGGAAAACCACGGAAGAAAAGAAGGAGGAGGAGAAGGAGGAAGAAGAAGAGGAAAAGAAGGAAGACAAAGAGGAGGAAGAAATTATATCAACCAAGAAAAAAAAAAGAAAAACAAAAACAAGAGTGAGATAAAAAGGAAAAGAAAAAAGAAAAAAAAATTATAATGTCTATGAATCTCAATATGAACGAAATTTTGCATAAGGAAATGAGAGAGAGAGAGAGAGAGAGAGAGAGAGAGAGAGAGAGAGAGAGAGAGAGAGAGAGAGAGAGAGAGAGAGAGAGAGAGAGAGAGAGAGAGAGAGCAACACCATTAACACCGAAACGGAATAACACGAAAAAAAACGTAAAACAAAAAGTAAGAAAATGAAAGAAAACAAAACGAAGAAAAAAAAAAAAAAAAAGAAAATAAACAGCGAAATGAGAACGAAAAATTGAGACAAACAGAAAAATATAAAGCAGAGAGAGAGAGAGAGAGAGAGAGAGAGAGAGAGAGAGAGAGAGAGAGAGAGAGAGAGAGAGAGAGAGAGAGAGAGAGAGACAGAGAGATAAAAACGATCACATTCCATTACATGACCTGGATTTAAGACTGACCTCTACTACACAACCCTTCCTCACGCACCATTGAAGAAAAAGAAAAGAAAGATAGAGAGCGAGACAGAAAGATTGAAAAGAGATAAAAAAAAAAGAAAAGAAGGAAAGAAAGAAAGGGAAGGTAACAAATAATGCAAAGAAAGCGATCTTACGCCATTAAGGAAAGAAAAGAAAGACAGATAAGAAAGAAAGAAAGAAAGAAAAAGTACGCAAGCAAAACTATACAAATAAAAGATATTCTCACATGATTAAAGAAAGAAAAAGAAGGACAGATAAGAGAAAGAGAAAGAAAGAAAGAAAAGAGAAGAAAAGTGAAAGTTAACAAGGCTATCCAAATAAACACATCATTCCACATCATTAAATAAAGAGAAAGATAGCAAAGAAAGAAAAAAATAACGAAAGAAAGAAAAGAAAAGGAAAAAAAGCCAAGGAAACGAAAGAAAGATAAGAAAACAAAGAGAAAGAAAGACAAAGAATCAGAAACAAAGAAATACAAGATACTAAACCAAAAAAAGACAAGGAAATAAAAGGAATAACAAAAATATGCAGACAAACGAGTAATCTCAATATGACAGAAAGAATTAAAAAAAAAAAAAAAAAAGAACACACACAACTTCAACCAAATGACCCAAACGTAACCGAATTCACTTCATACAAACGAGTAATTTCAATAAGGCAAAAAAAAAAAAAAATAAAATAAAATAAATAAATAAATAAATAGATAAACAAAAATAAAAAAGAACATACAAAAAAAAAACTAACCAAATGAACCAAACTTAATTGAATTCACGAGTTATTTTTCACACTAATGCATCGTTACCGTCTCCATTTCGTCACGGGGTAATGTGGTCTAATTAGATGCAATTAGCGGGGCCATTACAGGAGCTATGTACTAATTACCGATTATTAATGGAGCGTTACGATTGTCTTAATTGCACGTGATTCGATAATTAACTAGCGCACGACTCCCGAGCACTTACAGGTAATTAGACTCACCTTTGACGAATAGGAGGACGAGGAAAAGGGAGAGAAATTGGGAGGAAAAGACAATAAAGGAGGAAAAAGGAAAGTGGGGAGAAGTTGCAGAACAGCATCGAATGAAAGGGAGATAAATAAAAGTTAGGGGGAAAAGATGAAGGGGAGACGAACAGTGAGGGAAGAGGAAGAAAGCAAAACAAAGATAAAAGAGTGAAGAGAGGCGGTGATGGAGGAGAGGCAGAAGAGGAGAAAAATGGGTCTGCGAATCAAGAAACTGGAGGAGAAGGAGGAGGAGGAGGAGGAGGAGGAAAAGAATGGGTTTACAAGCAACGGAGAGAGAGAGAGAGAGAGAGAGAGAGAGAGAGAGAGAGAGAGAGAGAGAGAGAGAGAGAGAGAGAGAGAGAGAGAGAGAGAGAGAATGTATAAAAGACAATCTTATAACAGAATTAAACAGTACACACAAAAAAAGAAAGGAAAGAAGAGGAAAAGGAAAGAAAATGAAGAGAAAATAAAGCGAAACAAAGAAATACGAAAAAAACACTAATAAATGAATGAACAAAATAAAAACAAGCAGTTATTCACCAATTTACACGAAAAAAATCAACTTACTACCATCGACACATCAATATTTTTCAACCAAACAATACGAATGAAAGGAAACAACGAGGAAAACAACCACCAGCTTCTTAACCTTGACGAAACACGAAATATAAGAGAGAGAGAGAGAGAAGATAAAAAAGAAGAGCACAGAAATGGTAACAAAGACACACAAGGACATGAATTTGCAACTTCGCGTGAAAACAAAAGAGAGAGAAAAGAAAAAACGAAGAAACGAAAGATTAATTAAGACTTACGTAACAGAAAAGAAAAAAAATACAAAGGAAATTAACACAAAGGTAAAAAAAAAAGAAGAGGATAAAATGAAAAGGGGAAAAGAACTCTAACAAGCACACAAGGTCAACGGCACGGCTTTCTCTTCTATCTTCCCCTCTCCCTCTCTCCCTCTCAGTCTCACTCCCATCGATCTTTCTCCTCTCCCTTGCAAGTTCAGGGGAGAGATGATGATAAAGATCCGGGAGAGTGGTGGACAGGGCAATCTTTGGAACTGGACTCTTTTGAGGGAGTGAGAGGGAGAGGGAGAGCGAGCTTCACTACTCTCTCGGGCTTAGGGAGAGGAAGGAAGGGAGAGTAGGAGGGACAGAATTGGGAATGAGAAAAACAGGTCACCGGGGAGAAGGAAAGAGAGGGAGACAAAGAAAGAGAGAGAGAGACACACACACACACACACACACACACACACACACACAGAGGAGAGGAGAGGAGACTAGAGAAAAGACAAGAGAATAGAAGAGAAAAAGGAGAGAAGGCAAGAGAAGAAAAGAGAGGAGAGGAGAAGAGAAGATAAGAGAGGAGAGGGGAGAAAAGGCGAGGAGAGGAGAAATGAAGAAAATCGAAAAAAAGCTAAACAAAAAGCGATATTTAGAAAAGACCACACAAAAAAGGAAAAAAAAAGAGAAAAAGAAGAAAAAAAGAAGAGGAGGAGGAAGAGGAGGAGGAGGAGGAGGAGGAGGAGGAAACGTGTCTTGATCCTACACTTGACGAAACGGAAACTGACAAAGCCTCATTAAGTCAACGAGTAACTCTCTCTCTCTCTCTCTCTCTCTCTCTCTCTCTCTCTCTCTCTCTCTCTCTCTCTCTCTCTCTCTCTCTCCATTCCTTACCCTTTAGCTCTCCTTCATTACCTCTCTTCTTTCCAACTTTTTTCCTCCTTATCCTCATTCTTTCTTATTTTTTCCTCCATTTTTTATCTCCCAAAAGTATTAAGTCCCTCCTCCTCCCTGGTCCATATTCTCCCGTTTTCTTCCTTATCTCCTCCTCCTCCTCCTCTTAAGATAGTAATGTTGAAAGCTTTACGGACACACACACACACACACACACACAGAGAGAGAGAGAGAGAGAGAGAGAGAGAGAGAGAGAGAGAGAGAGAGAGAGAGAGAGAAACTCGCCACTAACAAAGCCTTACATTACTTTTTCAACCTTTTATTCGTTTCAGGACTAACAATGAAAACGGTAAAAAAAAATTATTCGTGGGGTAACTGAGCTAGAAAGAATAAAAAAAGAGGAAAAAAGTGCGTATTGGTGTTGTTGATGGTATTTTGTTTCTACAGGAGAGAGAGAGAGAGAGAGAGAGAGAGAGAGAGAGAGAGAGAGAGAGAGAGAGAGAGAGAGAGAGAGAGAGAGAGAGAGAGAAAGAGAGAGAGAGAGAGAGAGTGTTCGACGTATTTCATTATTTTCTTTTTTGAATGAATTTATTTATGTTTTGCTTTACTCGTTTCATAAATCACTTTTACATTATATAAAAAAATGAAAACAGCAGTCTCTCTCTCTCTCTCTCTCTCTCTCTGTGTGTGTGTGTGTGTGTGTGTGTGTGTGTGTGTGTGTGTGTGTGTGTGTGTGTGTGTGTGTGTGTGTCTGTTTGTGTGTGAAAAACTTGTAGATAGGCAAGCAGATAGTCAGTCAGACAGATAGACACTCACACACACACACACACACACACACACACACACACACACACACACACAAGGAAACGCTGAGAGAAAAATGGAAACAAGACAGAGAAAGAGACAGAAAAAGACAAAAAAAAAAAAAAAAAAAAAAAAAAAAACACTTAGGGATTAAATTAAGTGGCATGGTAGGTGGATAAACAAGATCAGGAAACAGTAGAGAGCCACCAGTCTGTTCAAGTTCCCAAGGGCATTATTGGAATTCTGTGGGGCCTACCTGTGGAGGGGCGAAGTTGTAGAAAGAGTGAAGGAGAAAGAGAGTATTTTTACATAAGACTAGGAGGAAAAGACAAGACGTGTGATGTGGTGGTGGTGATGGTGGTCGATGAGGGGATGAGAAAAGGGGAGCAGGTCGATGTAGGGAGTTTATTTGATTGGGAGTAGCTGAGTAAATAAGGTACAGGTGTTATAGACAGGTAGGTAGGGACAGGTAAAGAGAAGGATGTGTGTTATTCTGTGTTATTTGTGGTTTTTTTCTTTTTTGTCTTGTAAGGTGCGGTAGTGCGGGGAATGGGAAAGAAAGGGAGCTTTTGTTAAGGTTTTGATGGTAAATAAGGTGCAGGTGATAAGGTTTGGGTAGATAAGGTTGTGTGTGTGTGTGTGTGTGTGTGTGTGTGTGTGTGTGTGTGTGTGTGTGTGTGTGTGTGTAGTTATATCATTCGTAAGGGTATGGTGTAGTAAAAAAGGAAAATTAAGAAATGTTTAGTGTTTTCTTTTTCTTTTCCTCCTTTCTTTTTCTTTTAGTTTCTGTTTAGTGATATAGGAAGATTAAGAAAGGCTTGTGTGTTTTAGTTCCATTTTCTTTTCCTTCTTTCTTCTTTTCTTTTTCGTTTAGTACTAGAAAAAAATAAGAAAGGAATTAAATATTTTAGTTTCCTTCTCCTTTCCTTCTTTCTTCTCTCCTTTTTCTGTTTAGTAGTAGAAAAATAAGAAATGATTTAAGTATTTTCTTCCCTTTTCCTTCCTTACTTTCTATTTCTTTTCCTTTTAGTTTAGTTATGGATGGGGAAAAGTTGGGTTGTGTGATCTTACGTTGTGTGTGAAGCCGCTATTGTGAGAGTGTAATAGACTGAGAAATTGAAAAAAATAAGGGGGACTTTGAGTTCTTTATCAGCGTTTTCCTCCGCTGTGGGTCGCGAAGTGTATTCTGTGACGTGCAGCGTTGTGGATAATGGCTGAAAAATATGCTGATGTTTCTTTCTGATATGATTGAAAGTCCAGAAATGATAATATTGACTAAAAAAAAAAAAAAGAGACATTGTAATTTTGATCTGAATTGGAATAGAAAGTTAGTGGCGAAAGAAGACACTTGTTTTTCCCTAAATAAGAAAAAATGAAAAAAAGAAAAATAAATAAAAATAAATAAAGAAAAATCAAATAAAATAAGAAAATAAAAAAACGTACTTAACATTAGACTAAAAAAAGAAGAAAAGCACATATCAAACTAGAAAAAACAATCAGAAATTAAGCTTTTCTTCCAGACCATAAACATTAGCATCTATAACGAGAAGGAAATAAGAACGAATAAATAAACAAGTCAACATTTCACTATACAAAAGAGACAACACTACACAAAACACACGTAACACAAATCAAAACATGAGAATAATAAAGAAAGGCAAAAAAAAAAAAAAAAAAAACGAAGCTACAAGAGGACAACATACAAAAAAAATAAAGGAAAGGAAAGACAGAGAGGAGAGAGTGTGAGGAGACAAGAGTGTGGGTAGTGACAAGAGGCGTGATGTGGCGGAGCTGAGGGGAACAGAGGCTGGGATGATGCTGGGAAAGAGTGGGACGAGGCTTACCACTGCGAGAGAGAGAGAGAGAGAGAGAGAGAGAGAGAGAGAGAGAGAGAGAGAGAGAGAGAGAGAGAGAGAGAGAGAGTTGGAAGTACCAGCACACGAAAAATGTATAAAAAAAAATAAAAATCACAAAACCTTAAGCTACTTTTCCCTCACAATTTAAAGAAAAGAAGAAAAAAACTAAAAAAAACGAAACATCGGGTAACTGACCTATAAAAAGAGAAAGAAAAACAAGATATATTGACGTTGCAGAGAGAGAGAGAGAGAGAGAGAGAGAGAGAGAGAGAGAGAGAGAGAGAGAGAGAGAGAGAGAGAGAGGTCCCCATAGACACACTTGTTGGCGGTGACCTCCCTAAGTAGCGCTCCAGACCTTCTCCGTGACGGCAACCTGACCTCGGTGCTTCCTCATTAACGAGCTTACCTTCGTTATGTGCCTGTATGTGGAGGAGGGGGTGGGTGCAGTGCGTGGGGTGTTCATGAAGGAAGTTAGATAGATAGATAGATAGGTGGATGGATGGATGGGTAGATAGATAGATAGATAGATAGATAGATGGATGGATGGATAGATAAATAGATATACTGATAGGAAGATAGCTAGAGAGAGAGAGAGAGAGAGAGAGAGAGAGAGAGAGAGAGAGAGAGAGAGAGAGAGAGAGAGAGAGAGAGAGAGATACACAAATAAACACACCCGCCCACCCACTCGTAAACATATACAAAGATATTTAAAAAGGACAACAACAACAACAACAACAACAACAACAACAACAATAATAATAATAATAATAATAATAATAATGATAATAATAATAATAGCAACAACAACAATGACAATAACAATACAAACCTTGGCTGCGGCGGATATTGAAAGGAAAGTGAAGGAAAAAAAAAGGAAGGGGGGAACTGACATCAGGGAAGGAATGTCACCTTGAGAGAAAGGAAGGGAGTGCGAAGGAGGAAATAAAATCGCGGAAAAAGAGAAAGAGATAATAAAGAAGAGATGAAGGCAAACAAAAGAAAACTGTAAAAAAAAAATAATAAGACTTGTGAAAAAATTGTTTATATGCAACCCGATAGAAAATAATAAAGATAGAAATGGAGGAAGAAAGAAAAAATTGATGAAAGGTGAGAGTGATAGAAACTAATAAAAAATGTCTATATATATATATAATGACTTGCATTTTTCCTCTTTATCCTCTTCTATTTCTTGTTTTAACCTTCATCTCTTCCTACTTCTCTCCTACTCTGTCGTTCTCCATTCTTTTTCATCCTCTTTCTAGTCTTCCTCCTCCTCCTGCTTTACTCTTCCTCCACCCCTTTCTCATTCTCTTCCTCGTCCTCCTCTTTCTCTTCCTCCTCCTCATCTTCAAACAATAAAATAGTATATAAGCTTTGAAAAAAAAAAAAAAGAATTACATGATATACTACCACTACATCTTCGTTTATATTAATTCAGTGGGTTTCAGCGTCATGTAAAGGTTTTGCAGAGTTGTAAGTTGAAGAGTAATACGTAGACGAAAAAAAAAATATTACTGAAAAAACACAACTGGAAGGTAAAAATAAAAAGAAAAGAAAGCCGATAAAGATCTCCTGAAAAAGTAGTCGGATTCAGAAGTAAGAAAAAATTGTAAAGAAATAGTGATATAGTAAAATTGTGAAAACCGACAGACTGAAAGATAAGAAAACGCAGAAAGCTTGGTAATTCTCTCTCTCTCTCTCTCTCTCTCTCTCTCTCTCTCTCTCTCTCTCTCTCTCTCTCTCTCTCTCTCCCTTTGATCCTTCCACACTTCTCGATTCAACCCTCCTTTCTTACTTCCTTGCCTGGCGTTCTCTCTCTCTCTCTCTCTCTTTGATCCTCAGTTCACGATTCTCTCTCTCTCTCTCTCTCTTGGCAGAACGGCATTATCGGCAGTCAAGGTTTTGTTATGGCGTAATGAACCGCCGCCCGGAGCTTCATTCCAGCGGCCAACGAGACAAGCTGACTCGAACCAACCGGCAAAAAGCGACGGTGGTTCGGTGATTCGTTCCGTTTGTTATCGTGGTTCGAGACTTTATTCGAAGCAGACATGAAGCAAAAGCGGATTCAGTTTGAGTTTCTATGAAATTTTTATTCAGTGGCAATGAATTTTGGATTTACTTATTTATGTATTTATTTATTTTTTACGTGAGTTTTGTTTTTTTTATTGGTAGAATTTTTGGTGTGTTTACGGTTTGGCTTCTGGTATTTGTGACGAGTCGAAAATAAAAAAAAAAATGGGGAAAAAAATGTAAATGTGCAATTATGTAATGGATAGCTATCGTTTGAATGGAGTAACTGGAATGTACAAGTGTGACAGATTAACTAATGCACAAAAGATAACTGAATCTTGTAATTGAAATGCAGTAATGGAATGAAATGTGATCTATTACGGTATTATGGAATGTAAAAATTATAACCATCAACCTCTCTCTCTCTCTCTCTCTCTCTCTCTCACACACACACTCGCAACAAACTTTCATAACCTGTACAAAAAAAAAAAAAAAAAAAAATGCGCCCCGATATTTGACCCGGAAAAAAAGTGAGTTGTTTCGAAGCTTCACTGATTCATCGTGATTGAACCTTTGATTTTTCTCACTTTTCTATCTTTTATTTTATTTATTTATTTATTTTTTTTAGTGGTGCTCCAAATCAACACATCGTTTGTGTGCTTGTTTGTTTGCAAATACATTCAGGGTGTTTGTATGATTGGATGTGGAAAGGAGAGAGAGAGAGAGAGAGAGAGAGAGAGAGAGAGAGAGAGAGAGAGTTATGCAATGTTCTTGTTTTTTTCTTATAATTTTTTCTTTAGACTGACGTTGAAAATGAGCACTTCTTTTTTGCTTCTTTCTTCTTTCTCTCCTTTTTTCCCTTGGGCTATTATCCCTGTCACTTGAAACTCACTCTCTCTCTCTCTCTCTCTCTCTCTCTCTCTCTCTCTCTCTCTCTCTCTCTCTCTCTCTCTCAAACACCTTTAACTGTTACTTCTTAATATTTTCTGCGTCTTCCCGTTTGACTCTTTCTCCTCCTCCCCTTCCTTAAGCCGCATTATCCTTTCTCTCCTCTTCCATCCCCTTTCTTTTCCACTTAACTATGTATCTATCTTCTTTCGGCTCCTTCAGTACGTTTCTCTTCCTTTCTTTTTCATATTTTCTATCTTCCTTTCTTCTTGTCTGTCTTTTACTCTATTTTCCTCTATTTTCTCCCTCGTTTTACTGTTACTTTTGTCTTTATGTTCCTCTCTCTCTCTCTCTCTCTCTCTCTCTCTCTCTCTCTCTCTCTCTCTCTCTCTCTCTCTCTCTCTCTCTACTTACGTCATTCCTTCCTTTTAACGTCACAGACACACAAATACACACATACTTTTCACCTGATTCATTAACTTTACCTGTCCTTCCTCCCCCTTTTTCCTTCCTTTCCCTCTGCCACACTCCTTATCAGCATTTCCCTTTCTCCTCCCTCATCTCTCCTCTTCACTTTTCCTTGTCTCTCCATCATGCCAAAATATGTCCGTTTGTATCATGTTAATGTGACAGTTTGCTTCTTTTACTTTAGCTTCCCCTCATGTCTGTGTTCTCGTTTTCTTTGAGGTTCTGAGGTTCTGTTTTTTTTTTTTTTTTTTTTTTGGGGGGGGGTTGAGGGTAACGTTCTTCTGTTTTCTTCCCTTTTCTCTTTTTATTTTTTTCTCAGCGTTAATGTTCTTCCTTTTCTTCTTTTTTCTCCTTTTATTCGTTTCTTTTTGACTGGTATTTTTTCTTTTATTCTTTTCCTTAAAGCTGACGTTGTTCCTTTTCTTCCTATTTTCTCCTTTCCTTCTTTCTTTCAGTCCGATATTCTTCGTTCTCGTTCCTATTTTCTTTTTTTTCTTTGTTGATAACGTTCTTTCCTTCTTTTCTTTTCTCTCTCTCTCTCTCTCTCTCTCTCTCTCTCTCTCTCTCTCTCTCTCTCTCTCTCTCTCTCTCTCTCTCTCTCTCTCTCTCTGCATTTTATATAACCTAGTGCATTCATCTCGTCACAAGTCACCACTCTGGCTGTCGTTCACACGTCTTTTCACACGTATTTCTTATGTTTGGTCTTGTTACTGTCCTTATTCTTGCTTTCTTCTTGTTTGTCTTTTAAATTTATAGTTTCTTCACATATTTCATCGTCTTTGCCGTCATTGTCATCATTATCGTCTTTTTCCTTTTTTTTCTTGTTTTCTTTTCTTCCTTGTCTTGAAATGTCAGTTAGCACCATTTCTTCTCTTCGTTTTCTTCTTATTCCCCTCAAAGCGTTATCATCATCACCATCACTTTCACCTTCATCTTTAATTCATAAGCCTCCCTCACACACAAATAAACCCAGCCATTTACAACCTCTCCTCCCAGTGTCTCTTCTCCCAAAACGATAACACGCAGCAGAATCTCAGACCATTCTTGCTCCTTTCTAAACATATTAACCTTCCTCTCACACACACAGACTCCCATCCCTTCCATTACCCAATCTCTCAGTCAGCCTTTGAATTTTAACTTTGTCTCTCAATACGTGCCATCAGTTTCTCTTGAACGAGTCTTCCCTTTAAAAATGTTCACGTTTCCTCGCCAGAGCCTCATTCCGCCTGCCATGGGCCGTCTGAGTGCCGTCTGTGGCCGCCAGAAGTCTTTAACTCTCTGTCACATACCATTGAACGCGTGCCAAAAGTTCGGTAACGGTACTAATGCCCAGAAATAACTGTTAGGGGACACACACATACACACACACACATACAAACTCCCTCTCTCTCTCTCTCTCTCTCTCTCTCTCTCTCTCTCTCTCTCTCTCTCTCTTTTTCTCTCTCTCAGCCTGTGTGGTGAAAAGGGAGGGGTTTAGAGGAATGGCGAGTACCTGTCCCTGTGTGTGTGTGTGTGTGTGTGTGTGTGTGTGTGTGTGTGTGTGTGTGTGTGTGTGTGTGTGGGTGGGTGGCTACTCGCAAAACTGAGGGGAAATATTGTAGTGTAGTTTGGACATGAGTATGTAAAAGTAAGAGTAATGCAGTGGAAAACATGCGTGTGTGTGTGTGTGTGTGTGTGTGTGTATGTGTGTGTGGCACGTATACCCTTTAATTAACGTAGCGACAACATCTATTGGCCATTTCAACTTTCATATTACTAAATAGAAATAACTCCAACACGGGTCTCTCTTGTATACAATCTCACACTTACTGATACACATTCATACACACACTTGCATACATAAACACTTTAAACACATACGTGATCTGAAATGCGATACGAGGAGTGAATATAGAAGCCATGCAAAGTCCGATCCAAAATGAAAGTAAAAGTTTGTATATGAAATGCATAATTTTCTCTTCACTCGCCAGTAATTTCCTGCCTTTTTCTCCATTATTTTGGTTTACAGGGGACATTAAAACCCGTATTATGTTATTTTTCTTTCTCGCTTTCATGGGATTTGTTTATTTTTTATTTTACTTTTAATTATAAGAGCAATTTTTACAGAACGATGAACTGGTACGTTGTTTTTTTTATTCTTCTTTCTCTTTCAGTGTTTTTTTTTCTCTTTTATTGATTTATTGATTTATTCTTTTCTATTTCAGTGTTTCTTTTTTTCACATTTCTGAGTCGAAATTTCTTTTTTATTCAGAGTTAAAGTTATAAGTGGATACAAAGCTTACTTACTATACTACTACTACTACTACTACTACTACTACTACTACTACTACTACTACTGCTACTACTACTAGCTTTTATAACACAAGCATCACTGTCATCATCACCATTATTATTATTATTATTATTATTATTAGTAGTAGTAGTAGTAGTAGTAGTAGTAGTAGCAGCTGTTGTACTATTATTATTATTTTCCTTTTTTTTTTATCATCATCCTCGTCACCAGCATCATGTCGCCTCATCACACGTCCATCTTGCTTCCAGTCTCTGTGACTTTAATAAACAGAAGAATTGTTGTCCCTCGCACACCATTAAGAGAAGGTGTTTGTCTATACTCTCTCTCTCTCTCTCTCTCTCTCTCTCTCTCTCTCTCTCTCTCTCTCTCTCTCTCTCTCTCTCTCTCTCTCTCTTACCACTCGTATGAAAATTGAGAAAAGAATAGAGATGCAAATAAACAGAAGGGAAGACAGAGACACAGATAAACATACAGACATACAAACAGACAAACAGACATACATACATACAGACAGACAGACAGAGTTCAACATACTCATGCTTATTCACTTAAAAAAAATTCCTGTTCATGAAAATTGATACATCACAAGTCACCGTCCACGAGCTGGCACATTCCTCACCGCAGCGTTAAACTAACCGTGCACAACATCGCACGAGCCAAGTCACTCCGGCACTTCTAACGTGACACACACTTTCATCCACAAATTGAGTCAACTTTTTCAAGATCAAACATGGCTTCGAGGATGAAACAATAATAACAAGAACAACATCAACAACAACAACAACAACAACAGCAACAACAATAACAACATCAGCAAGAACATCATCATCAACAATAGCAACAACAACAACAACAGCAACGACAAAATAAATAAATAAATAAATAAAATTAGTAAATAAATAAGAAAGGCGAGGTTTTGAGTTAGTAATTAATCTTTTAACTACTAGACAATTTATTTATGTGCTTTTTTTTTTTATCATAGTCTTCTCCAGAAGTTCTTAGATATCTACTTCCAAACAGAAGTACAGGCATTTATTTACATGTCACGCAGACTAGTATAGAACACAGAAAATCAATAAAAAAAAATAAATAATAATTAGCAACACTCTCCTTTTCCCTACAGTCAAAGAAAAAGAAGCAGGCACTTTCATTTATCAGCAAAAGAAATACAAAACTCAACATCGAATCCTACGTTTCAGTATACCAACGTAAACAACCCCACAACCTTCTACACCACAATAATCACCAACTGTTCCCATAAAACACTAAACACACACAAGCTCCCACACAGCACAAATTTGGCACCATCAAATCAAAAGGGTTTCCAGCACAAGAGCAGCTTACAACGCGATCAAGATAAGAATAAGAAAAACAAGGATGACGCAACAGCTGACCTTTGAGAGTTGGGGATAAAACACACCAAAAACAGGTCAACAACATGTCCGTCACGTGCTGAAGTGACAGGTGCGTGGATTAGGTAATGGAAGGTGTTGGGATTTAGGGGTGAGGATGAAGGGGAGGACAGGGAAGGGGAGGAGGAAGATGAGTGGAAAGTGATGGAGAGGGGAAAAGTTGAGAGGGTAAAATGATAAGATGAAAGAAGGGTGTGATAGGAGGGGACACACACACACACACACACACACACACACACACACACACACACACACACACACACACACACAGAGAGAGAGAGAGAGAGAGAGAGAGAGAGAGAGAGAGAGAGAGAGAGAGAGAGAGAGAGAGAGAGAGAGAGAGAGAGAGAGAGAGAGAGAGAGAGAGAGAGAGAGAATAAGAATATGATAAGGCTGAGGAGGAGGAGAAGTACAAAGAAAAGCCAAACAGCAACAGACCTTTTGGTCCTTGCAAGGCTGTTTGGTAACTACTTCTAACCAGCTATAGGGAAGAGAGATAGGACAGCATAGGAGAAGGCTCCTCCCCACCCACCACTCCCTCCAGTTTGCTTTGGCATGGAAATAGCTGGGAGAAGTATCATGCAGTATGGAAAAACTGACATGGAATTTTCATAGGAAAGAATGAAAGAAAGTTGTACTATTCACTCTACGGTAAACTCTATATGCCTATCTGAAAATCAGCACAAATCAATAATAAAATTGGTGTCTGTAAAATAAAAGATTTATTTTAGTAATTGGAAGGGTTATAGTTTTATGTGTAATTACTGGGGCAAGAAGATAGCTTGTTCGGGATTAATTTTTAAGTATTTGTCTATTTTACTTTTGAATGATTCCATAAAATTACTGCTTAAGATTTCT
Organism: Scylla paramamosain; assembly: GCF_035594125.1. Lineage (NCBI taxonomy): Eukaryota > Metazoa > Arthropoda > Malacostraca > Decapoda > Portunidae > Scylla > Scylla paramamosain. The sequence goes on from NC_087181.1 coordinate 17,998,774, forward strand.
GAAGAAAGTTTATTCCAGATATTTATTATGCGATTAAAGAAAAATGCTTGGCCTCGAAAGATTTAAAAAGTTTGGGTGCAATATTAAATCCATTACTTCTCGTCAAGTTTGAATGATCAATGATAAAATAATTATCGTCAAGGTTGCTATGTCATTTAAAAAAATTGAATACTTCAATTAGGTCTTCTCTTATCCTGTGCTTCGTTTAGCTAAAATGGTTTAGTTCTTCCAGTCGTTCCTCATACGGCTTATTACGCAATCTTGGAATCATTTTAGTGTATTCCAGATGAGGGCACACCAGTGAGTTATATAAGGCAAGTATAACTTCCTCTGATTTAAATTCAAAAGTTCTTCTAATGAACCCAATAATTCTTTACTGTTTCAGCTCAATGTTGACTCGGCTTTAGATCTTTTGACACAGCAACACTGAAATTCTTTTCTTTTTCAGAGCTTGACAGTGACATTTTATTCATTACATATCTCACTTGAACACTGTTGTTCCTGATATGCAGAACTTCACACTTTTGTATGTTGAATCTCATCTGCCATTTTTCTGCCCAGCGTGTTAGTTTATTAAGGTCACACTGTAGTCCCTGCCATTGTGACGTTGACGTTATTTTACTTGTTATTTTGGTGTCGTGTGCGAATTTACCTATTTTGCAACTGATTCCTTCATCAATATCATTAAAGTATATTATAAAAGTACTGGTCATAATACAGAGCCTTGAGGAACGCCGCTATTTACATTATGCCTCTAGATACAACGCGTCGTTTTTCTGCCAGAGAGCCAGTCTTCCAGCCGCTTCAGGGTGTTTCCGGCTATGCCGTGAGCTTTTACTTTACTGATGAGTCTCTAATGGGGAACAGTGTCGAAAGTTTTCTGGAAATCAAGGCAAATAATATCAACTGCTTTTTTCTCGTTATGCAAGTTAAATACTTTATAAAAGAAGTCTACTAAGTTTGTTTCTGAAACCGTGTTACCGTGTTATGAATCTTTCATGATTTTATTTCCTTTTAAGTATTTAACAGTCTCATCTCTGATTATTATTTCCATCAGCTTGCACACTATCGAAGTTAGACTGATCGGCCTATAATTGGTGCTGGTGGAGGAGGAGGAGGAGGAGGAGGAGGAGGAAAACGAGTGTGAGAAAGAAAAAGAAACAATCAAAGAAGTGAATAAAGGAAACAGAAGAAAAAAAGCTAACACGAAAACTGGGAAGGAGAGACAGAAAAAGAAAAAAACACAGGAAACGAGAGGAATATGAAAAGAAGAGGATAAAAGAAAGGAAAGAAAAGAACTTAAAAAAAAAAAACAGCAAAACACGAAGGAGGAGGAGGAAGAGAGAAAAGCAAATAGGGATGAGGATAAAGACGAACAAAAACAAGGAGAAAAGAAGAAAGAAGAGAAAAAAAAAGCCAAAACAAGGACTAGGAGAGAGGAAAAGAAACAAACAGTGAAGGACAACAGGAAGAAAGAAGAGGAAAGAAAGGGAGGAAGAGAAAACGAGGACACAACGACTACGAGAGAGAAAAAGAAACAAAAAACACACGAACAAGAAGGACGGAATGGAATGGAGAGAGAAGGAAGAGAGAAGGAAGAGAGAAGGATGGGAGAAGGAAGGGAGAAGAGAGAAGGAGAAAACGAGGTAATTAGTGCAAGGGAGGAGGAGGACAGTAATAGGAGGCGAAAGTAACTTAAACTGTGATGGATGAGTGGAGGACAGCTCGCCTTGTTTGGTGTGGCGGATAATAGTCCTTTTTTATGGCCTGAAGGATGAGTGAGGAGGAGGAGGAGGAGGAGGAGGAGGAGGAGGAGGAGGAGGAGGAGGAGGAGGAGGAGGAGGAGGAGGAGGAGCAGCATACAAAGCTATTCCTTCGTAAATATTCAATGTGAGAGAGAGAGAGAGAGAGAGAGAGAGAGAGAGAGAGAGAGAGAGAGAGAGAGAGAGAGAGAGAGAGAGAGAGAGAGAGAGAGAGAGAGAGAGAGAGAGAGAGTCCACACCTGTCTCTAATTAAACAGGTGGGTGTGACTTATGACATCGACCTACTCTTATTGTGTATACCTGCATGTACGCACGCACGCAAGTACACACACACACACACACACACACACACACACACACACACATGAAGACAAAAAATAGTTTTAATCTTTCCCTTTCCTTAAATGGATTGTTTGTCTTACAACTTATCTCTGTCTCTGTCTGCCTCCTCCTCCTCCTCCTTTTCTTTCCTTCCTTCCTCTTTCTCCCTTTTCTTCTTCCTTATCCATATGCTCTCTGAACTTTGCCCTTCTTTCCTGTTCTTCCCTGTAATTCCTTCTTCACTTTTACCCTCGTTACCCTCGTTCTCCTCCTCCTCCTCCTCCTCCAGGCAGCATCTCGCCTCACTGAGCACCTCTCGAAGATGCTGATGACACAAAAGCACTCCAAGTTTCCCCTTAAGCTTCCCTCGTTCCGCCTACACCGGGAGATGAGAGCAAGGGAGAGGAAGGGAGGGGAGGTGCAAAAGGAGTTGGAACACGAGCTGCTTAGCGTCTTGGTGCTCATGTCTAAGCGCCTCCGTCCAGACAGGCGAGACGAGAAGCAGAGAAACGGTGAGGCAGCGGAAGTTTTACGTGAAAGGTGGTTCGTGGAAAGGGTGAATTTTAAATGTGGAAGGGTTGGAAATCAGGAATCCTTGACAGAAAAGGGTTGAAAATCAGGTGTCCTAAATGGGAAGAGGAAACAGGAATTTATATGGAAGGTAAGTAAATTCTAAACCAAAAAGGCTCGGAAATTACGAATTCCAAATGTAAAAGGAATGGAAAGAAACAGAAAATCAGCAATTCTAAATGGGAAGGGAGAACAGGAATTTTACATGAAGGGCAAGAGGTGAAACGGTTAGTTCTAAATGTGGAAGGATATAATCAAACAGGTAAAGAGTTGGTAATCAGGAATCCCAAGTGGCAAAGGGTTGGAAATAAAAAAAAAAGTTGGCAAAAGCGTGAATTCTAAATGTAGAAGGGTTAGAGGGAAATACGAAAAGGGTTGGAGGTCAGGAGATGTAAATGGGAAGGAGAAACAGGAACTTTACATATGAAAGATTGTTGGTGAGAGTGTAAATTCTGAATGGGGGCGAAAAAAAAGTTGGATTGAATAGTAAAATGGTTTAAATCATGGGTTTTAAATAGGTAAGGTGAATGAAGAGTTTTAAATGGGAAGGAGAAACAAAAGTTCACATTGAGGATAGTTGGTAAAAGTTTCAATTCTAAAAGGGAGAGAATTGGAAGGAAACGGGAAAAGAACAGGAAATCAGGAGTTATAGATGGGAAAAGAATGAAAACCACGACTTGCAAATGGAGAGGTTGAAATAAAAACATAAATTATAAGTGAAAAAGGTAGAAAAATAGGAATCCACATAAAATAATAAAAAAAAAAAAAATCAATGAAATCAGGAAATAAAAATAAGGAGTTTTAAATTAATAACGGTTGAATAAAAGTCAGTTCTAATGAAAGAGCTGAAGCAACATAAGTTTCAAATGGGAAAGGACTGAAAAGAACAGGAATTATACATGAAAAGGAACTAAAGAAACGAGAATATCAGAAGGAAAGGAGGAAAAAAAGTAAATAGTAAGAGAGAGAGAGAGAGAGAGAGAGAGAGAGAGAGAGAGAGAGAGAGAGAGAGAGAGAGAGAGAGACGAAGACATTTCAATATACATTTACTGAGAGAGAGACGAAGACATTTCAATATACATTTACTGAAAAACCATAGAAAGGTAAGTAAGACAGGTTAAAGACGACACACAGGTGAGGTAATGGAAGCTCACCTTTCTGGATACACACAGGTAAACTTTTCACTCACTCGCCTCTTCAGTCCCCATCCATCACTTGTGCAAGGCGCCACCATCTTCAAGATCTCGGTTCTTTCTGAAAGTAAATATTTGTGTCTAGAAGGTCGGGCTATACTTGAGGGTGAAGGAGGCTGTGTAGAGGAGGGGGCGGTAGGTGGGTAGTTAGGTGTGGGTGGGTGAGTTGGTGATGATGATGATGATGGTGGTGGTGGTGATGCTGGTGATGTGTGTGTGTGTGTATGTGTGTAAATGAAAACGGAGAAATAGGTTTACATCATGGCAAAAGAGGATGGGTGGGTGTGTGTTCTTTTGACTTGTGGGTAAAAAAACACAAGATTACATTATTGAAAAGTAAGTGAAAATGAAGAATTAGATTTATATTACGGCAAACTATTAAACTAAATGTCATTCATATATTTAAGCACTGCAGTTTAATACCTCATACTCCCCCTCTCTCTCTCTCTCTCTCTCTCTCTCTCTCTCTCTCTCTCTCTCTCTCTCTCTCTCTCTCTCTCTCTCTGGTGCAATTTCACAAGTCAATTCACAGAAAGGAAAAAATCGGAGATCAAAGTTGATATACATCTCACAAAAAAGGAAAAAACAGAAAAAAAGGACTAGTTTCCGGCTTTTCGAGTTAGTTCAGGAAAAGAGCGTTGATCTAAGCCTTTCTGGGGTCATTCTGTGCTTTTTTGTCATTTCGTATGCTTTATTTTTGAGATGGGCAGTTAAAGGGACAGGAAGTTACTTTACGTTCTCTCTCTCTCTCTCTCTCTCTCTCTCTCTCTCTCTCTCTCTCTCTCTCTCTCTCTCTCTCTCTCTCTCTCTCTCTCTCAGCACATTTCTTATTCCACTTCAGTTTCTCTTCTTTTTTTTAATTTCCGTCTTATTCTTTTTCTTTTCCATCATTATGTAATCCATATTTTAAACTTCTTTGCTCTCCCTCCTTCTTTTCTTTTCTCCTCTCTCTCTCTCTCTCTCTCTCTCTCTCTCTCTCTCTCTCTCTCTCTCTCTCTCTCTCTCTCTCTCTCTCTCTCTCTCTCTCTTTCACACACATACACACACATACACACACAGCCTTGTCCATCTGTTCCGCTTCCTCACACTTCCAAGAATGAAAAGAGAAAGGAAAAGAGAGAAACACGGACGGGCAGCGGGGGCAGGAGACGGGAACTCGCACAGAAAGTTTTAACGAAGCGAAAATGAGTTTCCTTCAGGTATCAGAAAGGTGAGACAGAGTGGATACCTGGTGGAAAGGTGAGGCTGGAAAATAAAAAAAAAAAACTCGTGGATAGAAAGACTAGAAATGAATTAGACATGGGAGAGAGAGAGAGAGAGAGAGAGAGAGAGAGAGAGAGAGAGAGAGAGAGAGAGAGAGAGAGAGAGAGAGAGAGAGAGAGAGAGAGAGAGAGAGAGGTTATGGTACAAACACACACAAGCACACACCGAATTAGGCTTATATCACAGTCCTCTGACCGTGTGTGTGTGTGTGTGTGTGTGTGTGTGTGTGTGTGTGTGTGTGCTATTATCTAACGCAATTAGAGGCGAGTGTGGCGTAGTGTAGTGGGTGTGGAGAGAAGGTCAATACAGTTATACAATGAATGATCTACACTACCTCTCCTTCTCTCCCTGTTTCTCTCTTCTCTTCGTCTCTCCTTCCCCGTTTCGTTCCCTTTTCTCACTCCTGTTTCCCTCCTCTCCTCGGCCCTCCTTCACTCCCTGGCCCTTCCTTCGCCTCTTCACCCATGTTTACCTCCTCTCTTTATCAATCCCTTCCTTTCACTCCACTCCTTATCACCATTTCCCTCCTCTCTTCATCCCTCCTTCTCTCCCATCCTTACCCATGTTTCCTTCTCTTCATCCATCCCTCCACTTCTCATCTATGTTTCCCTCTCTTCATCCCTCTCCCCCTTTCCTTTCCCCATCCTTCTCCTCTCCCCTGTTTTTCTTCTCTCTTCGTCCATCCTTCCCAACCTTTCCCTTCCTCACCGTTCCCCTCCTTTCACAAACGACGTGTTATTCAGGTAATGCTAGCTGCCAGGTAATGCATATTTATCTGTAATTAGGCGATCCCTTCACCTGAGTTTCCTGGTTCTATACACCCGAGGGAAAGGTAAACTCGAGGAATCCACCCCAAGCAACACATCTTTTTTTATATGTATTTTTTATGCATTCTTAATTGTTTCTATAGGCGGGTTGTATGGCGCAACTGTTTGTATGCGTGTAATAATAAATGTCTCTCGTATGATTAGGTGGATTGGTGTGTGTGTGTGTGTGTGTGTGTGTGTGTGTGTGTGTGTGTGTGTATAGGAGCAAGTGAGCTAAGAACTGGAGTTGTTATCGTACTGTTTTGTAATATTAACGTACTTTTATACTCGAGATTTGATTGCAATGGTGATACGAGAAGTTTTTTTTCATATAAGTGGGTTCTGTCTGTGTGTGCATTGAACGTAAACATGAAATAAAGATCTTTATCGTACATTTGTGTAATATTAATGTACTTTTATCATTAGATCCTCCATTCTGACGCTGCTATGGGGGTTTATGTTATATTTATTCCGTGATATGCTTATTTTGTGTGTATATTGACACGCACACACGTAGCAAGTATCTTTATCGTACCGCAGTGAAATATTACCGTACTTATGATCCCTTCCATTCCAATACCACTCTGTTTACGTCCATCGTACTGTGCTGGGAGATTAACGTACTCAAGAGCTCTTCCACTTGTATTTTTGTAAAAGTACCGATACGTTATTAATGTTATTTGGCTTTGATTACTAAGTCCAGTGGGTAAATTGAACTCTGAATCACTGTGTTGTGTTTGTAAAGGCAATATACACGAATTCTTTGTTTTGCTACTGTGACAAAACCGACGCTCTTGTCATTCCTTCTATACCATTAGTTATTTGCTTCATGTAACCTTGATCTGATTATTAGGTTTAGTGGGTAAATTTAACGAGTCAATTTAACTGTACACGAATAGTAAAAGTAAACATCCTTTCCTTTAGGGACTGGCACCTCCGTGAGTCTATTTCTCTAAGTTTTTGTAGCCTCACGCCCGAGCGCCTATTACATAAGAAGTAAGTAGTAAGTTTGGATATCGTGCTTATAATATATATTGGTGTGTTATTTGAAGTAATCCAGCAATGATTAATGAAGGATAATAACAAGAAGTAATTAGGCGCCGTACACGTGTGGCATGTAACAATATCGTACTGTATGATAAGATTAACGTACTTTTGATCCCCTGAATGCAAATATTGTTGTTTATATCCCCCAGTCATGATTGAACGGTCCAGTACAGTGAACAGTGAAGCGATGTGAAGCGATGTGAAGCGTTGGTCAGTGTATGCAAAGGCAATGTACACGTGTTATATATATTCGCATCGCAATGGTATATATAAGGTTAGCGAACTTATGAATCCCGTGTATATAGTTACAGTTGTATTGTTAAGTTTATGTAACCCAGCAGTGATCAACAAGGCTAACGGGGAGATCTGACTGTGAACTATTGGCGTGAGTGAGTGATCCAGTTGTGTGCTCCATTACAACACAACAATAAAAGCATCGCACATTTGCAATAAAAATACTGAAAAGAGAATATTTCATTTCATCACGGCATTACGGGCATTACGAAAGAGTGATTCCTCATCCACTATCGCCAAACATGAGTTACGGAGATTACAGTGATAAAAATTGTTGGTTTGTATACCGTTTAATTTATTTTTTTGGTTTAACTTCCAAAATTCTTGTTTCGAATAAAAAAAAAAAGATAAGTTCGTATATGAAAACAAGATCATTATTTTTTCTGAAGAGAGAGAGAGAGAGAGAGAGAGAGAGAGAGAGAGAGAGAGAGAGAGAGAGAGAGAGAGAGAGAGAGAGAGAGAGAGAGAGACCGGAAAACAGAAAAAAAAACAAGTAAAAGTATACACTACCGCTTTTCCCCGTACAGTAAAAACGATAACAAACGAAAGAAAAATAAAATAACGTAGCCTCATATATCCACAAATTTTCTTTTTTTTTCGCATATTTTCAATCGCCGCTTTCTGTCTTTACAAAATCCCACGCAGTTCATTCCATTCACAGCGGCAGGAACATTCGAATAAAAAAAAAATACAATGAAAATGAATGAATGAAAAATACGTAGGCAGATAAAAAAATATATAGACAAATAGACAGATAGATAGATAGATAGATAGATAAAGAGAGAGAGAGAGAGAGAGAGAGAGAGAGAGAGAGAGAGAGAGAGAGAGAGAGAGAGAGAGAGAGAGAGAGAGAGAGAGAGAGAGAAAACAAGGCTCAAGACCCGACCTGAAACACCTCATAAGTAAACCAAGGTGAACAAAGAAGCAGGAAGAGGAGAGAGGGAGAGGAGAGGAAGAGCATCATAGGTAAAAGGCGCGGGAAAGAGCAAAGTTTCCTTCCTTTTATGGATATTTTCTGCCACGCCAAAAGTCAAGAGGGATGAAAAAAAAAAAAAGCAGCGAGGAAAGAAAACGGTAGAGACGCCACGACCAAAATGAAGGTTAAAGGAACGTTCAGGAGAGAGAGAGAGAGAGAGAGAGAGAGAGAGAGAGAGAGAGAGAGAGAGAGAGAGAGAGAGAGAGAGAGAGAGAGAGAGAGAGAGAGAGAGAGAGAGAGAGAGAGAGATTTATTCACCATAAAAAAAACAGCGAGGATGAGAAAAAAATGAAATAAAACTTAATACCTTGTAAAATATAAAGAGCAGGAAGGGAAAGAAGAAAAATATGAAGAGAAATGGGAAAAAATATACAAGGGAAACCCCCCCCCCAAAAAAAAAAAAAGGAGGCTAAAGTCTTGATAAATTTAGGGAGAAAATGAGATTATTTGATCTTATTTGCATACATTTGAAAATTAGGCAGGGCATTTTTACAAGAATTCATGAAACTCGAATATATTTTCAAAACTTGGGAGGATATCATGTTTTTTTCCATCGTAAATCTCAGACACTTTCCCCCAGACTTTGAAAACCTCCTTTTAAAACTGCGCAATAAACGTTCACTGAATTAAACTGCCCTTCGCGGATGAGAGAGAGAGAGAGAGAGAGAGAGAGAAAAAAAAAAAAAGCATAGAAAATAATGTTGTAATATTTTTTTGGTGCCACATAATATATAAAAAAATAAACTCTTGCTAAAAAAGAAAAAAAAAAAAAAACGAATAATATTTGGTGTTATTTCACTTTTATTTTTCTTCTCCTCCTCTTCCTTATATCTTTTTCTTCCTTATTTTTCTTTTCTTGTTTTTTCTTCTTCTTCGTCTTTCTTGTCGTTTTTCCTTATTTTTCAGTTCTCTTCCTGCTTCTGCTTACATTTTACTTCTTTCTTTTTCTTTTCTTTTCTTCCTCTTCCTTCTCTCTTCCTCCTTTCAGTCTTCTTTCCTTATTCATTTCCTTATCTCTCAGTTCTCTTCCTCCTTCTTTTTCCTTGTATTTCATTTTCCTTTGTCCCGCTTATCTCCTCATTTTCTTATTGATTTTTATCCTTATGTTGCTTCCTTCGCTCATCTTTATATTTTTCCACCTTTTTCTCCACCCTCCATCAACATCTCCTCCTCCTCCTTTGCTGTCCTGTCTCCCTTATTAGTAGTTAATGTAAAATAGCTATACAAACAGCTTAGTAAGGACGTTAAGGTCTGTTGCTGTTTTTCTCCCTTTGTATTTTCCTTTGTGTATTTCCCTCCTCCATCTGGTGCTGCTGATGCTGTTCCTCCTCTTCCTCTTCCTCCTCCTCCTACAACTCTCGGTTCTGCTACTCTTTCTTCTCATCCTCTTGTTTCTCCTTCTCCTTCTTGTAGAAATAACCTGATTTACGTATCGATAGAAATGAATATATTAATAGCACAGAGTATAGGGATTAATAAATATGGAGATGAGTTTTTTTCTTAATACCAGTATCTAGGAAGCAGTGTTGTTATATCTCAGTATCTTACAGTGGTGCCAGATCAGGTATAACTACTCAATTAGACGTTAACTATAATCATTAGTGAATCGTGTTATTTATTTTTTTACAAACTATATATTTAGTTTTTCTTATTTTTCTTCATTTTCTCTCCTACTTCTAATAATACGTCTTATTTTTCCTTATCTTTATTCTTTATCCTTTTCCTTTCTTTTCCTCATATTGCTTCTTGTATTTTCCTTTAATCGTCCTCCTCCTCCTCTTCCTTTGTCCCTCTTCATGCATATCATTTTCTTAACCCTTACTTCCTTCTCACATTAGCAATATTCACCTCTCATTTCCCTATCTTCCCTCCTGGCCTCTTCTTGTGCTTCCATACATTATTCCTCTTTTCTCCATCTCTCATTCTCAACTCATTCATTACCTTCATCTTCCTTGTCTTTCACCTGTTCTGATTTTTTCTCTATCTCCTTTTACATTTTTTTTTTTTATTTCCTTCACGTCTTCGTCCTCGTCTATCTCATCCTCGTCCTGCTCTTCCTCCTCTTCCTCTTCCTCCTCTAATGCTATCTTGGCCCTGTCCTCTTGAATAATCCTTTAGCTTATTCACGTGTTCCTTTCTCTCCCTTTCTCTCTTCCTTCGTTCGCTTCCTCTTCCTCGTCTTCCTTTTTCTTTGTTCCTATTCTCTTTTCCTCCTATTCTGTTCTATAATCTTTTAACGCGTACACTTTCTCTTGCCCTTGTCTCCTCCTCCTCCTCCTCCTCCTCCTCCTCCTGACGAAGCCAAAGGGACAAGGGATTTATGGGACATGCCAAGAATGTGGTACCAAGGGAGGGTTCCTAGTTACCTCAAAATATCAAAATCTTTAGGCATCCGCAACAACCGTCTCTCTCTCTCTCTCTCTCTCTCTCTCTCTCTCTCTCTCTCTCTCTCTCTCTCTCTCTCTCTCTCTCTCTCTCTCTCTCTCTCTCGTGTTCATATTTTGGTTTGTGATTGATTTGATAGATTGATTGAGTGATTGAATGATTGAGTGAAGGGGAGACTGACTGACTGACTTATTGACTGATTTTCTGAGTATTAAGATAAATATGTATAATGTAAAGGTATACATACTTTCAAGGGAGGCAAGACTCAAGGTATTCCATAAGTAGTATTTCAACTATAAACGTAACGGATTTTTTTTTTTTCACAATTAACTCTACCTTTGTACCTCTGTTACGTTTTATAAATATTTCGCTCACATGTGTACCCAATTTCCTTATATTTCTTCACTAAAACAAGTAATATTACAATTAATCAGAAACATAACAACAGTACTCCACACTAACCCTTATTTCTATCTTATTTCTCCCTCTTTGAACGTTTAGCTATTGTATAATGAATGATAAATGAAGGGAACAAGGTCAGCCTGGCATAAACAAGTAATCCCTTTATCTCAACCCTTATTTCACTCTGACAAGACGTTTGTACACAGAGACAAAGATTAGACAGGAATGAGAACAGCCAGGTTTATTCCACTCCCTGTTATACCTCAAGGAAACGTTCACACAAAGAGATACGAGCAGAATATATTTTTTTTAAGAGAACTCTCACAAAGATAAGAACAACCAAGATTATTTTGTTACCTGTTATACTTTAAGAAAACGCTCACACACAAAGAGACTGAGATATGAACAGTCACGTTTATTTTACTCCATTTCCACTTAATCGAAACATTCACACACACACAAAGAGAGAGATAGGAACAGCCAGATTTTTTTTTTACCCTCAATTAAACCCTAAATAAAATAAAAGTTTACACGTACACACAATACAACAACAACCAAGTTTATTTTACTCCCTACGATACCACAAAGAAAACCTTTAGAAATAACAACATCCAGATTTATTTCACTTCCAATTATACCCAGGCAAAACGTACACACACACACACACAGAAACACACAAACACACAAACACACAGAGAAACAGTGCTGGGAACAGTCAGGCGTGAGATCCCATTGTATAGTAAGATAGGTGGACAAGCACGGCAGTTTCCGAGGAGGGAGCTTAATATGAGAACCTGAGCCTAGGATTTGAGCTACGTTGCTGAATAGGAGGGGGGATTCGGGAAGTCTGAGGCTGAGGAGACCAGAATTGAGTCCGACGCTGATGATTGAAGATAAAGCAGACGAGGAAGGAGGAAGAAGCTGGGACCTTCACTTTACTTATCATTATTTTTGAAGTTTAGTACAAGAAATATTACGAAGGAGCTGAAATTTTTACTTTTCAATCTTTTTTCCAGGTTTAGTGCCAGGAATGTTATGAAGGAGTTGAGATTTACTTTTTCATCATCATTTTTTTCAGGATTAGTGGGAGGAATGGTAGTGGCAGGAGTTGTCAGGGAGGTAAATGAGGCAGGTAGATTAGTCCGAGCAGGCAGACGGGCAGGTGGAATGAGCAGGTGAGAGGGAGGGAGCCAGATGAGGTAGACAAGGTGCAGGCGAGGTGTACAGCATATGGAGGGCATTAAGAGGGAGGAAAATAAAATGATGCAGATGAGAGACAGACAGGTGATGGTGGTTGTGATGAAAGGAGGAATTAAGGCGTGTGTTGAGAGAGAAACCGTTACACCTGGACAAAAAAAGAAAGGATTACACCGGAAAAAATATCACGCACGCCAGAATGAAGTATGATAAATGAGGAATAGTGAAAACGCTTTGACAGAGAATATTCTGAGAGGAAAACGAAGAAAACAACATGAAAAGACAAAAGTGGAAAAATCTGTTAACGAAAAGAAAACTGGAAAACAAGCGGGAAATAAATAAACAGAAGAAAAGTCAAATAGAGCTCAAACAAGAACAACAAAAAGACAACGAAAGAGAGAGAAAGTGAACACGGAAACTCCGAATATTTTAAAAACACAAAAAAGACAATAAAGAAAATGGGTCAGGTTTAAAAAGGACAACGTGAGGGAGACTTAAGTAATAATGAGTAATTCTGAAGATGTGACATAACCTTCATCTTGTTTTCCTTTACTTCCAATTATTCACGCCAGACTCAGAACCCATTTCATCTCTGTTTACCTCCTCCTCCTCCTCCTCCTCCTCCTCCTCCTCCTCCTCCTCCTCCTTCCTAGTCTGGATAACAGTTTCCATAATTCGATATGCAAGTTGTGAGAGAGAGAGAGAGAGAGAGAGAGAGAGAGAGAGAGAGAGAGAGAGAGAGAGAGAGAGAGAGAGAGAGAGAGAGAGAGAGAGAGAGAGAGAGAGATACTGGTGCGGCTGTTACACATAAACTACTTGATTATACTGAGAGAGAGAGAGAGAGAGAGAGAGAGAGAGAGAGAGAGAGAGAGAGAGAGAGAGAGAGAGAGAGAGTCCCTAGAGTGCATTTCTCCTCCTTTAACAGTATTACTCCTGCAGTTAACGCTATTTCTTTTCTCGTTTTCGCTCCCACTGTGAACCGTTGATTATAATATTTACACAAGCAACATTTGTTATTCTCTCATTTAAAACTCCAAATTGAATGTATTTACCGGTATTACCTATTGCTAAACCTATATATTAACCCTTTCAGTGCTAGTCAACTTTTCCCATAATTATCTACAACTCTTAATGCATTTTTTTTGTATTAGTGTCTTAAAAACTTGGAAAAAGATTAAATTAACCTTTTTTTCGTCTTTATGCCCATCCAAACAATTCATTTCAGTGGTCTTAAGTTAATAAAAGATCCCCATAGCAGAAAAAGGGTTAATACTGATAAGAAATCCTTATACTCGTATATGGTTTTGTATGACTTTTAGGATGCCAAAGTACGATAATGTAACTTTTATTCCCGGTGATCGTAACCATAGAAATATTGATGTACTCTGATTGAAGGCTTTTCTTTTCTTTTTATGTACGAGGAGCAATAACCTGAGGCAACAGAAATGAGCGAACGTGTAAAAAGAACGAAAGTAAAGGTCCAATGAGATCTCTGCCCCTAAAGAAAAGCCTAAATGCTACTGCGTCAAAATATCAGTTAAATAAAGGATGATGAGCAAGTAAATAAATTCTTCACTTTTCCTTGTCGTCTTGTTTTATTCTTCTTCCTCCTTTACTTGCTCTTTCTTTTATTTACTCTCACAAAACGTCTAAAGTAATAGTAATAGATAATAATAACACAGTAAATAATAAATTATGCTAAGTATACAAATGAAAATATTCACTTTTCCACGTCCTTCTTCACTTATATTATTCCTCCTCCTTCTTTTCTTGCTCTTTTTTTCTTTCACACAAAACGTCTGCCTGCAAGTGATGGTCTCTCTCTCTCTCTCTCTCTCTCTCTCTCTCTCTCTCTCTCTCTCTCTCTCTCTCTCTCTCTCTCTCTCTCTCTCTCTCCGTATTTTAAAGTTACTCCTCCGATAACGCAAAAGAAAACGGCCATTATCAGTATTATACAGCAATGAGTTTTACTATGGAGAGAATTTGCCGACATTCACACGAGGCTTGGTGAAAAAAGATTGAAATTTCGGGGAGTTTTAGACGTGCTTGGTGAAAGACGGAAAAGAAAAATAAATAACTTTAAATAAGAATGACTGAAGGGGGGAAGAAATAAATTTGTAAAGGTGAAAGGTCGGGAAGGAGCAAAAGAAGGTATGAAAGAAGAGGTGGAGGACGAGTAGGAGGAGAAGAAGAAGGAGAAGAAGAAGAAGGAGAAGAAGGAGAAGGAGGAGGAGGAGAAGGAGGAGGAGGAAGGAAAGGAGAAAAACTGCAGGAGGCTGGTGGTGAAAATTATGAGAGAGAGAGAGAGAGAGAGAGAGAGAGAGAGAGAGAGAGAGAGAGAGAGAGAGAGAGAGCTAGAAGATGAACCCAAGCGAAAACAGAGACAATACAAAATGAAGCATAAAGGAGAGTTAAAGAAAATGGAACGAGAGTGAGGACAAAATGAAAGTGAATATAAGCATTATGGAAATATAAAGATTAAGAAAGGAGAAAATTTGACAGTGATGATACGAGGACCAAAACACATCAAGGACCACAAATAAAAGTTCTAAATTATTCATAAAAGGTTACCATCATGTTTTCCTCGGACGAATGCCTTCCTTTGCCTCCAGTTATGTATAGATAGAAGTTCTTATCTCGTTTTCCACTATTTACACTCACTCTCCTAACGTGTGGTGTTAAATTCCACAAAAAAAAAAGCTACATTAAAACAACCGCCTTGGTGGTGATGTGAGCGAAACATACAGAGAACTTTGTGGGAGAAATGGACGAAAATTATTTGTAAAGTTTTCGTTTTTTAATGAAAGACTTTATGGGGCTGAGAAAGTTTTGATGGATATGAGCTAAATGAGTTACATTAGATTAGTTATTTTTGTTGTTGATGAAGTTATAACTACAATACTACCGCTGCTGCTCCTGTTGCTGCTGCTGCTGCTACTACTACTATTACTACTACTACTACTACTATTGTTATTGCTTCTATTATTACTACAAGAATAAAAAAAAAACAATAACAACAACGACGACGGCAACACCAAAAAAGACAAACATTAATAGCAAGAAGAACAAGAAGAACAAGAACAAGAAAATGAACAACAATAACATTCAATTAAGCCTGAAGATTCATGAAAGTCAAAAGATTACTTCATGTGCGTGTTACTTCCTATTTTCCGTTTTCCTCCTTCATATTCTTACAATTATGTTCAATACTGGCACTTTACTAATTAATTAACAACAGTTCAATTTGTCTTCAGTAAATCCTCACGGCAGACAGAGCACACAATTCACATATTCTTGCTTTATTCATCATTCTGACATTCCTCGTATATATTCTTCCACTCAATTTACGTGCATTCAATATTCACGTTTTATACTCGAACCAATAACAGAAAATCCAATATATGTTCAGTAAATTTTGGCAGTAAGCGAGAAGCTCACTTAGACATAAGACATAAGAACAACATAAGAAATAACGGAAGCTGCAAGAAGCCATCAGGCCTACACGTGGCAATGCAGTCCCTGTATGAAACATGCCTACCTGCACCTGAAATTCATTAAAAGCCTCACCTGAAAATGAATTTCTGAAAAATGTTTGGCTTATATAACCTGTAAAAATTATTGCTATTACCATTATTATTATTATTACACACACACACACACACACACACACACACACACACACACACAGAGCAGTAGCAGGACCAGTAGTACCACCACCACTACTACTACTACTACTACTAGTATTAGTAGTAGTAGTAGTATTCTATCAATCTCTACACCAGGCCGGCAATCCGGTAGTAGTAGTAGTAGTTGTCTATTTATCTTTATACAAGGCCGGTAATCCCACACGGGGAGGCCCAGTAGTTCACCATACACACAAACACAGATCATTCACCCTTAACAATAATAACAACAACAACAACTGCTGCTACTACTGCTGCTACACTCCCTCACACACGTCCATTTTTCATTTTTTCCTTCTCTTACTATCACAATCTACGCAAATACATGGAAATGCCAGAAAAACCTTGGAAATTCATTGAAATAGTAGGGAAGAGACACGGGCGGGCAGGGAGGAGGGGAGGCGGTCTGTCTTGGTGAGTGGTGAAGTGTCGAAACATACCCGCCTATTTCCACCTATTATCCCCATCCATAAACCCGTCTAATCCGCTTAAAGATCACTGAAAAAAGTAATAAAGGAAAAAAAAAACATGAAGTGACAAGGAAGTTAATCCCTCTCGCTCTCTCCCACCAACAAAAAAAAAAAAAAACATGGAAAAGAAAATGAAAGAATAAAAAGAAAACGTAAGAAACTACAACACATTTTCCCCAGTAAGAGTCTTTAACTTCTATGGTAATTCTAAGGGGAAGGGAAAAATTTTTGATTGTCCTCTTCCTACCCAGAGCCTTTTACGGGGCGTTTCTTTCGGTTTATAATTTCACTCTTTAAAGTTTCCTAAAGTTTTCCCGTGCACGTTAATTTGATGTCTCCGTTTTCTTCTTTGTCCTCTTTTCTAATTACGTCTTTGTGTTCCAAAATTATCCTCGGCAGTATTGTAAGGAATATCTCTCTCTCTCTCTCTCTCTCTCTCTCTCTCTCTCTCTCTCTCTCTCTCTCTCTCTCTCTCTCTCTCTCTCGGCGTTCGTCCCTTGCGGCCTTATCTCCACCACTTATTGGTTTGTGTTATTGGCAGAGCAACTCTCTCTCTCTCTCTCTCTCTCTCTCTCTCTCTCTCTCTCTCTCTCTCTCTCTCTCTCCCAACACAATCTCCCTTCCTCTATTTACCTATAAAATACCTCCCCTTCTCCCGTTCTCTCACTTGTTAATCCCTGTCATTTATCACCTGTCCTACCTTGCCGTGTGTTTACCTGTAGAAGGCTTTACTTTTCTGAGCCGCTCACGCCTCTACCTTTACTTACCTTTACCTGCCCCTTCCAATCATCCTGCACCTTCCATTAACGCATTAGGACAAGAGGGACCCCTTCGCAAGCTTCCTCGTCCTCCTCCTCCTCTCTACATCTTTTCTCCATCTTCCTCTATCATAAGCATCCATCTTCTGTTTAGTTTCTTTTCCTCCTTAGTTATTTTTTCTTCTTTTCTCTTCTTTATCTTTCACCAAACTTTGCTTTGTCTTACTTTTTTCTTTGTCTGTCTATACATGTGTGTGTCTGTCTCTCTTGTCTGTTTGTTTGTCTGTCTATCTGTATAGATGGATGGATGGATGGATTTCTCTCTCTCTCTCTCTCTCTCTCTCTCTCTCTCTCTCTCTCTCTCTCTCTCTCTCTCTCTCTCTTGCACCCTCCTCTATCTCTCACCCTTATCTCACCGTTTCTCTGCAAGATTTAAAACGAGTCTTGAAGGAGAGGCGAAGAGGGAGAAAGTTTACCTTATAACAAACGAGAGGGAGGCGTAGTTTCCTGGCCGTTACCTGAATATTTACTGCGGAGGGACCATTCAGACTGTCAGGAGCCGATAGGGGAAGGGGAGACCAAGGAGAAGCTAAAGGTAACGGCATGCTCCGTTGAGACTCTTTGGACGAGTTTGAGGTATTGGTGGGTATAGAAAACGGAGATTGAGATAGAGATGGATGGTCTTGAGTTACGGGTGGTGTTAAATCGAATAGAAATGTGGATTTGCGCATGGGAGGAGTGAGAGAAAGGGAGAGCAAGGGATAAGATGATAATTTAAAGGGTTAAAGATAGGAAGATATCAAGGGAAGTTACTAAAGATTGGAGAAAGAAAAGTTTTAACAAGAAGTAAAAGAATGTTAGTTAAAAATGAAAGGAAAAAAAGGAAATGATAGGAAGGGGAAAGAAATTAGAGTTTGAGGGTTGAAAATAGAAAGATACCAAAGATACCAAAGATGGAAGGAAGGAAAGTTTCAAAAAGGACAAAAAAGAAAAAAAAAGTTAAAAAAAGGATGTGGGAAGAAGGAAAGGGAGAATAGTTTGAGAAAAGGAGAGGAATTTGAGCTTTAGGAAGATACCAAAGGAAGACATCAAGAAAAAAAAAAGACGATTGAAAACTGCACGGCTTCAACAAGGACTAAAAGAATGTAAGGAAAAAAAAAAGAAGAAGAAAAAGAGGAATGACATTAAAGAGAATAGGAGTTTAAGTATGAAATCTGAAAGTAGAAAAAAATACTAAAGACTGAAGATAGGAAGGTTTCAGCAAGGAATAAAAGAATACAAGATAAAAAAAAAAGGAAAAAAAAAATACGAACAACATGAAAAGGGGAATAAAAATTTGAGTTTAATGGTTGAAAACAGAAAGATAATAAAAAGTCAAAGATTGAAGGGCGAACGGTTTCAGCAAGAAATCAAAGAATGAAAGGAAAATATGGGAAGAAGGAAAGGAAAAGAAAAAAAAAGGAAAAGGGAAAAGAATTAACATAGGGATTTGAAAGTATAAGATGAAAGATGAGGTTTAAAAAATAAATAAATAAAAATAAGGTTTCAGCAAGAACTAGGAGAAAGAAATGTCAAATAAAAAGAGAAAAAAATGGGAACAAGAGGAGATGAAATAAAGAAAAATAACAGAAATATGGAAAGAGACAAGAAGCTAATGGTCGGAAAAGACGAAAAAGAAAAAAAAAGTGAGGATTCAACAAATACAATAGAAAAAAAAAATAGATACAGAAAAGAAAATCAAGGAAGAGGAAAAACAATAAGCCAACAAATGAAAAAAAACACACCAGTTATAAAAAAAAAAGAAAACGAAGGAAAAAACTCATACAAACCAAAAAAAAAGTTGAAAACAAAAATAAAACAAAACAGTAAAAGGCGGAAATAAGTAGCAATAAAGATTAACAAGTAAAAAATAAAGGTGGGAAGAGAACCAGGTGTGAACGAGAGGAGAGAAGAGAAAGGACGCTTGTAAAGGATCGTAAAGCTAAAGGCAAGAGGAGGATGAAACGAAAGAGAAGGGTAATAAAAGGGTATGAGAGAGCAAGAGTAAGAGAACTGTGATGAAAGATAGTGAAAAGATATTAAAAATCGCTTAGAAATGCCCAATGAGAGAGAGAGAGAGAGAGAGAGAGAGAGAGAGAGAGAGAGAGAGAGAGAGAGAGAGAGAGAGAGAGAGAGAGAGAGAGAGAGAGAGAGATGCATAGAAATGAGGCCCGTGGGAAAGGAGAAAGGGAGGAAAGCGGTAAAGGAAAGTAAATAAGCAAGATAAGATAAAGCAGAAAAAAAGAGTGACACGATAATGAAGTAAAGGAATAAAGCAAAATAAGATAAACTAAATGAGAAAAGAAAAAAAATAAGAGTACGTACAACAATGTGAAATAAATTACAGACCAAAACAAAATGAAATAAGAAAGAAAAGTAAATCAATGTAAAGTAAACGAGAGTAACGTAAAAAATATATACATACAAAATAAAAGAATAAAAACTTAAGAGGATAAAGTAAGAGAAAGGAGCAAAGCAAGGTGAAATAATTTAAAGCTAGAAAAATAAAGCAATATATTAAGAGAGAGAGAAAAAATGAACCACACACACACACACACACACACACACACACAGAGAGAGAGAGAGAGAGAGAGAGAGAGAGAGAGAGAGAGAGAGAGAGAGAGAGAGAGAGAGAGAGAGAGAGAGAGAGAGAGAGAGAGAGAGAGAGAACACAGGCAAAAACAAATATCGGTATTCTTTGCACAATATTTCTTCCTGTGAAAAAAACCCAAATGTATTCTTGTTCTACTTGCATCTTATTCTAACCATTCTTGGGGACACTTTCAGGGATATCAAAGGAGGAGAAAACCGGTGTTGTTGTTGTTGTTATTGTGTGTGGACTGAATCTGCTCACGGATTTGTGGCTTTTGTTGCGAGAGGAAAAAAAGGATACGCAACACTATTTTTCTTCTCTCTCTCTCTCTCTCTCTCTCTCTCTCTCTCTCTCTCTCTCTCTGTGTGTGTGTGTGTGTGTATGTGTGTGTCGACACCAGTTCTTACATTTTTTAATCCCATTCTTTTAAACTTTCCTTTTTTTTTTTTTATCACACATTACAGTCTCTCTCTCTCTCTCTCTCTCTCTCTCTCTCTCTCTCTCTCTCTCTCTCTCTCTCTCTCTCTCTCAGCCAACACCCACCTGAGTGCCAAACAAAGGTCCATGGTTGTTAAAGTAATTGGCACTAAATCGTTTAGTGGAAAGAATTTGTACGGATACACAAGTGATTCTCTCTCTCTCTCTCTCTCTCTCTCTCTCTCTCTCTCTCTCTCTCTCTCTCTCTCTCTCTCTCTCGACATCAATTTTTACATTTTCAATCCTATTCTTTTCTTTTTCTTTTTTCATTACATCTCTCTCTCTCTCTCTCTCTCTCTCTCTCTCTCTCTCTCTCTCTCTCTCTCTCTCTCTCTCTCTCTCCAGGAATTACTGATAATGAAGTGAGGAATATTTGTTTTCAAGGATAAAGATTTAAATTGCGAGTTAGTTAATATTGCTGTGGTGTTTTGCAATGAGAGAGAGAGAGAGAGAGAGAGAGAGAGAGAGAGAGAGAGAGAGAGAGAGAGAGAGAGAGAGAGAGAGAGAGAGAGAGAGAGAGAGAGAGAGAGAGAGAGAGAAAGCCAGCCAGCCAGCCAGCCGGACAAACAGACTGACAAACAGAGTGGGTGTGTGGTATAAACAGTCGGACCGAGAGTATTTGTGGAGGCCTCAAGTCACTCATCTTTCTGGAGTCTCAGTGGTCCAGGCGTCTGCACCACGCGCCATCTCCTCTCAGCTGCCACAGAAATTAATAATCTTTCTGAACACTCGTGAGGGTAAACACATCTTTTTCTTCTTCATTTTTGCCAATCTCTATACGTGGTTGTTGTTTCCTATCATCCTCCCACACTCCTGTCTGTCCTATTCCTTTCACACCGTCTCCTTTCCTTCCTTCTTCAGCTTTATCTGTCTCCGTGTGCTGCCGCTTTCCGCTTTGAGCCTCCCCACTCCTGCCTGCTCTCTGCCTCTCGTTCTGTCACGTTCTTCTCCCGCAGTCTGGAGCGATGACCTCCTTCTATCTATGTTTCTTTCTTCCTCTTTGTCTTCGTCCATCCACCTCCTGATAAACACACCATCTAGAGTATTGAAAATGCGTGTGAACCAGATGAACTGTCGGAAAGTAAATAAGTTGTCAGAAAAATTAATAATCTTTTTGAATGTTTTGTAGAGATGAACAGAATGTATACTACGGTAAACTCTGAAGCTCAATGCCTGCTTCTGTATTTCCTCCTTCCTGTGACTTAAATTAACGCCTTCAAGAGGGAGGTTTCAAGACACTTATCCTCTAATTTTCGATGGCGCTTTTCGACCTCGCTTTGGGAACTGACACTCAAGTTGGTCTTTTTTTTTTCTTTTCTAACAATTGGTTGCTCTTGGCCTGTGTCCCTCTTGAAAAAAAAAAAAAAAAAAAAAAAAAACTAAGAATGCGTGTGTACTGAATGAACTCAATGGATATGAAAATTTCCATACGTGTTTGAAATAGATGCAAGAATTGGCAGACGCGCACCATTTATTTCTGTTCATGAATGGACGTGTTTTATATTGCTATTTCGATGCCTGAGCAATTCCTGGAAGGCTATAAGTGTGCACTGCTACGCTGTTATATGACTGAAAAAAGAAACAGTGAAAACAAGAGAGAAAAAAAAAGGGATGTGATACTGCGTGCTAATGGTTGAAACATTAAGAAAAAATAATAAAAACATAAATAAATAAATGTGTTATAATTGAATATAAGATTCACACGCATGTCATGAATCGTGATAAAATTCTATAAGCGAGACTGCAGGTGGTTGTAAAATGCATAGACGCGTTGCCAATAGGATCAAAATGTATAACCGTTCACTGTATAGTTGCGCAAATGTATAAAGTTATTGCCAGCGGCTGTGGATACACACACACACGGACACGCCTCGCAAATTGTTAAATAAATGAGGAAAACCACGTAATTTCTCCTTTAACCCTTTTACTGCGACACAGAACAATTAGCAGCACCAGAAGCAATGCGTGAAGTCTTTATAAGCATCTACAAGAAAATTAGCGATGAAAAAGAATACATTTTGCAATATCATCCCAGTTCATGGCCTGGATGTGGCTGTAGAACAAGTAAAGATGTTTCACAGTGATTGGTAGTCAGGGAAAGGTGTACCAAGTGTTGTGGGTTAATAAATATACTTTTCATTGAAGTTTTCCCGGTAACAGCGAGTGACGCCAGACAAGCAAGCGCCTACTCACGGGAAATATTTTTCAGTGGCGTTATTTTTTTACACTCTTTTTCTCATTACACTTCGTATTTTATTCCGATTCAGAAAACTCTAAAAATAAATGCACCACCGTTTCATACAAGAGTGGATTTTTCTCCTTTCTCCTGCAAACGATGACAAGTGAGAATTCGCAAAACAGAAGTGAAAATAAATGTAAAGCACTTGAATACATATTGTTTTCATGTAAAAAAAAAAAAAAAAAAACCTGCAAATTTACAAGGAAAGAGAAGAATAGAACATGGTTAATAACTATATGATGAAAAAAGT
>NC_087181.1:18026499-18041499 GCF_035594125.1 Scylla paramamosain
CTTCCTCCTCCTCCCCCCAATCCTCTTCTTCCTCCTCCTCCTCCTCCTCTTTCTCTATTTCTTCCTGCTTTTCCTTCTATCTCTCTTCCTCCTTTTCCTTCTTCTCTTTATCTTTCCCCTCCTCTTACTCTTCCTCCTTCTTCCACCAGCTTCTCATCATCACCACAAGCAAAATAGCTCGAATTTCGTCCCACTTTCATATAAAATTTCAGCATTTACAATATCCTTTCACATCTTTACATTATTCTTTCATATCTTCAGAACATTTACTATCTTACGAACGCGCTCTCTTTGTCCCTCCTCTCTTTCCTTCTTCCCCACCACCACCACCAGCACCACCACCACCACCACCAGCAATACTACATCTGCACGCCACCTTCGAGAAAGTAAGTGTGCTTCTTTCCCTGCTTTCCCACGAGACTAATGAAAACCAGCCTTTTGCGATAAACGTTTTACTGAAAAGGAAATTTCTTTTTGTGTGTGCGTGCCAAAGAGACTGGCAGAGAGCTAAAAGAAAAAAAAAGAAGAAAAAAGACAGTCTGCACCATAAGCCGCTTACGTATTAGAAAAAAAAGTATAAAAGAAAAGGAAAAAAAAAGTGGGGCTAAAAAAAATTGGACCACCTTTTAAATCTACTGACAAAGACGAGCATAGAAAACGGTGAACTGAACGGTCTGGTTGATTTAACTCTTTCCCTCCTATTTGACACTTAAGTTCTTTATTACTAACCTCTGAGATATCTTTCCTTGTTTTACCGCTAACTCTAAACATCAGTAGAAATTGCAAACAACTTTTCTGACCTTTATTTTCTTGTACATCCTTATAAAGATTTCTCACACTGCCTTTGGTGATGTGAACTGTTGCATTTTGCAGTGAAGGGGTTAAGACAGGATGAAGAGGAAGAGAAGAAGGAGGAGGAACACGAGAAATAAGACAGAATGGAGAGGAAGAGGAGAAGAAGTAGAAGAAATAAAACAGGATGAGGAGGAAGAGGAGGAAAAGGAGTGGAAGCAGGAGAAATAAGACAGAATGAAGAGGAAGAGAAGAGATAAGACAGGATGAAGAGAAAGACGAGGAGGAGGAGCAGGAACAAGAGAAATAAGGCGAGATGAAGAAGAAAAGGAGGAGGAGGAGGAAGAGCAGAAGAAATATTGCAGCTGGCTATACAGAAATAACTGATACCAAGACACCTGTTGACCTAAAACAACACAACTACAGGTGAACGTCAAGCACGAGAACAGAATGAGAAGAAGAAAACGAGGAGGAACACAACAAAATACGAAAAAAGGAAGGAAAAGCAGCAAATCCGTGGAACTTGACGACGAAATTTGTGATGAATTGCTCCAGCTGAAGTTAAGTGAGGAATGCAAGATGGTAAAGACGAAGAGGAGGAGGAGGAGGAGGAGGAGGAGGAGGAGGAGAGAAAATCAAAACACGACTCAACTCAGCTCACGAATTCGTAACTGTGGAAGAAAACGAGATACTGATGTGAGAGAGAGAGAGAGAGAGAGAGAGAGAGAGAGAGAGAGAGAGAGAGAGAGAGAGAGAGAGAGAGAGAGAGAGAGACTCTGGACTCCACACCACACGTGTAATGAAAGAGAATAAAATTGAAGAGGAAACATTGATAAGAGAGAGAAAAAAAGAAAGAAAAAAAAATATAACGTTATATTTTCTGCATATGAAATAGGACTGTAAAAAAATGAATTCTTAAGCAATCATAAGAAAAAAAAATCTATGCATAAATTTGAAGGAGAAAAAAAAAATACAAATAGAAACATTCGTCGGTGAAAGAAAGAGAACATATTTTTCATAAGAAAAAAAAAAAAAAAGGTAGACCAAAATAAAATGAGAAAAAAAAGTTAAAATGACGAGAGAGAGAGAGAGAGAGAGAGAGAGAGAGAGAGAGAGAGAGAGAGAGAGAGAGAGAGAGAGAGAGAGAGAGAGAGAGAGAGAGAGAGAGAGAGAGAGAGAGAGAGAGAGAGAGAGAGAGAATTAGCCAATTACTCCACCCTCTCTGGAGTAATTATAACGACCTAAGGCTGAAAATCAAGATATAAGGTGACCCTCTAATTAGCTCAGGTGAGTCGAGCTTGATTAATTACTCACCTGGCTCGGGTTCACCAATCATGTAGCAATCAATCAACTCTCGTATACGTAAGTAAACAGATGACTGGAGGATTATAGAAACACACACACACACACACACACACACACACAGAGAGAGAGAGAGAGAGAGAGAGAGAGAGAGAGAGAGAGAGAGAGAGAGAGAGAGAGAGAGAGAGAGTGTGTTTCTGTGATTGAGTGAGGGAGGGAGGGAGGGAAGGAGGGTGGGAAGTATGGAATGAGAGAACGACTGATTGATTATGTGAATGAGTGAGTGAGTGAGTGAGTGAGCGAAAGAAGGATGGAGAGAAGAATGTAGGGAATAAATTAAGGATAAAATGATTGACTAATTAAATGACTCAGTTAATACATTCATAAATACATAAACTATATAAACGAGTGAGTGTAAAGCAAAATAAACGGGTGGCTGAGTAGATATATGACTAAAAATATAAATGATTGGGTAAATACATGTGGAAATAAATAAGTGAGACTGAATAAAAGATTAAGTGAATGAGAAACTGAGAAAAAAAAAATATTCCTTTACAAAATTTTCCATTCCTCTTCTCATTCCTGGTATATTAAAGGTTGATATCACATTTTCTCTCTCTCTCTCTCTCTCTCTCTCTCTCTCTCTCTCTCTCTCTCTCTCTCTCTCTCTCTCTCTCTCTCTCTTGGCCTCATTTCAGGATTGCAGGGTTGTCATACTTCACGCCAAATCTTTCTTCAAATTCGAGGATAATCTGGAATTGTCAACCATATTTTTCTGCGATACACCAATTTTTATAAAGGAGAATTTTTCAACACACGACACAAAGCACTTAAAATGATGAGAATCTGAATGAAAGAGAGAAAGAATGAGGTTTATGATTAGATGAATCTGTGAATTAGTGACGGTAACACACACACACACACACAAAGTTGGTTCATTGACAAACTTATAGAATATTAAATACTCTTACATACAGTGCCTCATATGAATAAAGTCTGCCCATTCTCAGTTTGTATATTTCACTGCTGTCTGTCTGTCCGCCAACACCTATTTTTTTTTCCCCATTAGAAATAGTACATTACTTATAAAACACACAAAAAACAGTATAGACAATAAAACACCACACACATAAACACATCCATCTCTTTCAAAAACAAATTTCCTTCACATTACTCTCTGTCATTCCTTTTCCCCTCAAACATTCTCTCATTTTCCCCTCCTTCCATAATTAACCTTTCCATTTCCTCTTTCCTGCTTTCACCCTGTCCTGTGGTTTTTTCCTCCTTTCCTCTCATCGTACCTTTGACCTCTCTACTCTACTATCTGCTTTGCCTCCTCCTAATCAACCTATTCCCTTTGTATCTCCCCTCACGATAAGCACGCATCTGACTTCTGACTTATGTAATTGAACAGGTAAACACAGGAGAATTAGGAAAAGCGAATATTGCCTTGTGAAGGAAACCAGAAATTAAGAGTTTTAATCAAATTTTTTTCGGAATTTGTGAATGTGTGGTTGCGTGAACATATATGAGTCTTTTACTAATTATGGATACAAAGAAGTTATTTATTCATTACATTTTCAAGCTGAGGATTAGCAATTAAGTTCTTTTAACACAATCTCCTTTTATGTGATGTAGAAATATGTCGCCCCCTGAACATATTACTTAATTAGCTGCTAATTATGTGTGAAGTTTTTTTTTTAATGCTTTTAAAAACGTATGATGCAATCTTTTACTAAGTGTCTTTATAAAGGAAACGGCTTTTATGTTTCTAAGCAGGGAGAAATTTGGCTATTTTGATATTATCCTTCCAAGAAAGTAAGTGAAAACAGAATTTGTAACCTTATTCCACCAACAAAGACTAAATATACAAAACAAACTTATTTTCGTCCTTCCAAGAAAATAAGTGAAAATAAGACACATTTAAAAGAAAACCAGTATTTATAACTTATTCCCGCAACAAAAAACTAGATATACGAAACAAACTTAGTAACATATTCAGAACTAACTAAACACAACTACTGTAAACTATAAACTCTGGCAGTACAGCGGCGTGGTGCAGGCTTCGCGACGCCCTTCGTGTGTTTGTTTGGACTGAGTGATTGTTGGTGTTGTTGTATGGCGTCCTGCAGCGTGTTTCTTGTCGATGAATGCATTGTTGTTGTTGTTGTTGTTGTTGTTGGTGGTGGTGGTGGTGGTACTGTTGTTATTGTTCCTGATAATAATGATGCCTCTTAGTATTTAACATGTTCTTTAAGTTGTCCTCATTTCAATTTCCACGTGTGTTGATTTTCCGAATGCTACGTAACTTAAGGAAAAAAAACCCTAAAAAAAAACGTACTTCAGGAAATTGAGAGCCAAAGTTAACGTTACAAGTCGAAACGTTTTTGTACGTACGCACGAACGTTCGATAAAGGAGGCACGTTTTCTGGATACGTTTTCGATTCAAGGGGTGACTCTTCGCAAGGCACAGGGGAGCATAGCGGGTTACAGGGGAAGGAGAGTGGGGGGAAGGGAAGGGGAGGCTGGATCCTGTAGATAAATTTCCCCAGGTCCTTGAGGTGTCGCGATAGTTTCCCTCCCCACGTGGGCGTCCCTGTCGTTGCAGGAAAACATATGAGGACAGTATGTTTCCTCTGAAAATAAAGATAACGGAAATAAAACAGAACACCTGTGAAAAATATCATTGAATACCTTCCATTCCAAGAGTTTCTGTATCAGTTTGAGAGAGAGAGAGAGAGAGAGAGAGAGAGAGAGATAGAGAGAGTAGACGAGAGAGAGAGAGAGGAGAGAGAGAGAGAGAGAGAGAGCCTTACTATATCTTGGGTAACAAACGTAATGAAAGTCATTTCCGTTTTCTTTTTAAATGGATAACTTTCATTTCCCAGCATCACACAAGTACGACCTTATTTCCTTGTCCCTCCTCCTTTCACGGCGCTCAGGGGAGAAGCGATAGCACCGAGTAATTACTCCCATCCCACAATACAGATAAGGGGTGGGAGGGGAGGGAGAGGAGAGAGAGAGAAAAGGGAGGGAGAGAGAGTGGGGGTATCGGTCCCTCCTAGGCACATCAAGAAGCCAAGGGAGATAGAGAGAGAGGGACACACACACACACACACACACACACACACACACACACACACAGACAGCACACACGCTTCCCTTTTATCTTTCCTTTTCATTAAGTTTATTCTGATGAAAAAAAAAGATAAGCTGGCTCACTCAGTACTGCACCAAGATTTTTTTTTTTTTTTCGATCTATCCAATAAGTAATTCTGTATAACTCATCTCTCTCTCTCTCTCTCTCCTCTCTCTCTCTCTCTACGTATAAATCCTACACTTCCATTTATTCTTCTTCTCTATGTATTTATCCCTCAATCATTCTCATTCTTCTATTTCTATATTAATCTTCTATCTCTATATACCATTGTAACTTTCATGTAAAATTCTCACGTATCCGCTCATTCATTCCATACTTCCCTCTACATCCATACAAGTGTATATCATCAGTTTCTGTACCTTAGTTTTTCACATTCCTAAACATTTGGGATCCTGTGCCCACGTCCTTTTTAAACAGGTTGTGCATAATGAAAAATTGTCTGAGTTTTCAATGATATCTCCACGTTATGTAGTGGTGTTGTAAATGTATAAACCGTATTTTTCACTATCATCAAGAGGAAACAACCATGAGAACTCTGGAACCCTGCCTGCCTTTATATTTTCCCTTTACATATGAAAGTGAACTGTTTCAAGAGGGAGATTTTAAGACACTTTAATGCTGTGTTCTTTTCTGGGGGACTAGTATCTTCAGAGAGCCTTTTTTTCTGCCTCTTTGTAGCCTTTGACCAGAGCCCGTCTTACAAAAGGAAGAAAGAAATAAAGAAAAAACTTTACTCTTGAAAAAATCGCTCCAAAGCAACACGAAAACATACATATACAGTCAAATGCTTGATTTTTTTTTACTTTTTTACTCCATATTCCTCCAATTAATGATTCTTATACCAATGTACCGTCTCTTGATCTGCTTCCATGCATAAATACTCACATAGCTTCCTTCAGTCCTTCTATTTTTCGTCCTCTCCTGATATATTTACCTCTTCTCTTAATATTTCTGCAAGTAATTATTTTTTTTCATCCATGTACTGTCTTTTGATCTTCCTCTTTCATGCGTAAATATTCACTCATTCTTTCTAATCCTCTTTATTCTCCTTATTTATTCACCTTCTATTCCGTCCTCTTCTCTTCTTCTCTTCATTTATTTTATACTCATGTACTTTTTTTATAATCTTTCATAAGTACATTTTCACACATTCAGTTCCATTCCCTCTATTTTTTTTTATTTATTTATTTAATTTTTTTTTTTTTTGCCATCACCTTAACGTGCATATTTAGCCATCTTTTTAAATATTCGTTACTAATTTTCTTACATTTTTTTTTTTTTACAGTATTTCGTATCTTTTAGTTTATCAATTTACATCGAACACATACAATATACACGCATTCACTTCTTTACACAGCTCATTCTTACGTGACTTCTGTACTCTTCGTCCTCTCCTTAATGTTTAGTCACCCAGGCATTCATGATGAGTCAATGCGCTTTCTGCTCCTTCGTGGTTCATCTTTACAATTTTTCAGATCACTGGGCCGAGAAGTGATCAAAGATTCGAACTTTTAAACGGACTCCAAGCTCTCCCACGCTCTCCCTCCCGTCCTATGGTCCCCCTCTCCCCCCCGCCACTCAAAGCCCCACGCGCCAGTCTTGTAAAGGATGAAGAATGAATACACGTAAATTAAAAGATACACAGTTTTTTTTTTTTTTCTTTCATCCTGCTTGTGTGATATAGTGGTGGTGGTGGTGGTGGGTGAGGATGACAAGGAAGAAAAAGAAGAAGAAGAAGAAGAAGAAGTGAATGGCTGATTTAAAATTAATGCGCCGCAACATTGTGGTCATATGGCGCAGAGAAGAAAAAGATGAAGATATAAAAATAAAAAAAATAAGGAAAAGAACGAAAAAAAAGAAAAAGGAAAAATAGAGAATAAAGAAAACGAAGACAAGAAAACAGACGATAATGATGACGATGATTACCATAGTTACACAAACAATAATATATAAAGAAAAAAAAATATT
The DNA here is from genome assembly GCF_035594125.1 of Scylla paramamosain. Lineage (NCBI taxonomy): Eukaryota > Metazoa > Arthropoda > Malacostraca > Decapoda > Portunidae > Scylla > Scylla paramamosain. The sequence continues at coordinate 18,033,722 of NC_087181.1, forward strand.
CGTCTTCCTTCACCAGCAGAATGTTATAGGCTTAGAACAGAGAACCAGCATGAGAGAGAGAGAGAGAGAGAGAGAGAGAGAGGTAGGTTCCAATCACTGCCTACCAGAACGCCCTCGTCAACACTTTCTGTTCCCTTTTTGAAATGAACCGAGGGAGACGAGACTCGATATCGGTTCATACGAGACTCAAACAAACCGGCAACGAAGCTTCGGACTCTTACGGCTCAAAGGCTCCAGGTCTTCACACGGCCACTCGTCTGTGCAGTTTGAGTCGAGTTTCTCTGCTTTGTTTTAGTGTTTTGCTTGGAATTAATTTTGTTGTTTGAAATTCCTATTACTACTTTTAATGTTAATGTTATTACTACTACTACTTCTGCTGCCGTTACTACTACTACTATTACTACTACTACTATTACAACAACAACAACAACAACAACAACTCCTACTACTACTACTACTACTACTACTACTACTACTACTATTACTACTACTGCTTCTATTATTACTACAAGAAAACCAAAAAAAAACAATAACAACAACAACGGCGACAGGCAACAACAAAAAGACAAACAATAACAGCAAGAAAAAGAAGAACAAGAACAAGAAAATGATCAACAACAATAATAATAACAATAATAATAATAATAATAATAATAATAATAATAATAATAATAATAATAATAATAATAATAACAAATCTATCGGTCATATCAAACTGTAAATGAAAAAAAAATTAATTGCAAATACATGGATCGAGGGAGGCACGGAATTATTACATAGGTTATTGTAATTATTTTTTTTTGTTGAGAAGAGGCAAGGATTATTATTATTATTATTATTATTATTATTATTATTATTATTATTGTTGTTGTTGTTGTAGATGTCGTTGTTGTTGTTCTTCTTCTTCCTCCTTCTCTTCATCATCACTCTCATCTTGTTCTTGTTATTCTTCTTCCTGTTGTTGTTGTTGATGTTGTTCTTAATTAGCATCATCATCCTCATCTTCTTCCTCTTCTTCTTGTAACCTCAATGACTTCGTATCCTCACCACCACCACCACCACCAACACCACCACCACCACCACCACCACCACCATCCACCAAAGTTCCCCTAAGTCATCACAAGTCTTTCAGCTTTAGTCTCCTCCACTTTCTTGCTCCTCTTCCTCCTCTTCCTCCTTCTCCTCCACTCTCTCAGCACACAAACTCTCTAAATAGCACAAGAAGGACAATCAAATAGAACTTCTTACTTTCCCTCACTTCCACTCTCACCGGATTTTCGATTTCCATAGCGAGAGAGAGAGAGAGAGAGAGAGAAGAGAGAGAGAGACGAGAGAGAGAGAGAGAGAGAGAGAGAGAGAGAGAGAGTATAATGATGATAAAGTGGAGGAGAAAGAAGCAATAAAGAAAGGAATTTAAGGATTAGGAAAAATATTTAAAACCGGAAGATAGAAGGAAGGAAGGAAGGAAGGAAGGAAGGAAGGAAGGAAGGAAGGAAGGAAAGAAGGAAGAAAGGAAGGAATAAAAGGAGAAATGATGAGAAGAAACTTAAAAAACATGCCAGTAAGGTTGAGAGAGAGAGAGAGAGAGTGAGAGAGAGACGAGAGAGAGAGAGGAGAGAGAGAGGAGGAGAGAGAGGAAGAGAGAGAGAGAGAGGCCTTTTCCTTCATAATCCTTGTCTTTGTGGAACTATTATTGTGGTCATTACGATCAATACCTGTTACGTGCCTCTCTCTCTCTCTCTCTCTCTCTCTCTCTCTCTCTCTCTCTCTCTCTCTCTCTCTCTCTCTCTCTCTCTCTCTCAAATATATCACTAATCTTTATCGTCATGTCCTCATCCTCCTCTATTTTCTTTTTTTTGCCTCTATCTCTTCCTTTCTCCTCCTCCCTCCGTATTTTCCTCGTTCCTTTCTTTCTTTGTTCCTTCCTTCCTTTCTTCCTTATTCTTACTGTACATTTTTAGTGTCGTTTTTCTCATGTTCAATTAAAAGATATAGTGAATTAATAGATAGGTAGATAGACAGAGATATATAAGCAGATAAGAAGATAGATATATAAATAGATAGATAGATAGATAAAAAAATAGAAATACACATATGCATATAGATAGATAGATAGTTAGATATAGATACAGGTAAATAGGTAATTACAATGATTGGTCTAAATTTTGACAAAAACAAATTACGAGATCATTTGAAATTCCACGGAAAATAAAACACCAAAAAAAAAAAAAAAAAACGAAAGAAAAATAATAAAACTGAAAAAAAAACTGAAAAAACACACAAAAATAAATAAAACACAAAATAAGACACACACACGCACACAACATACAGAGAAAATCTTGCTCCCTTCGTATTTAAAGTGATGTAATATCATTTAAGTGTCACCTCACCTGGTATCCATGCACCCACATCACCTGCCTCACCTGGCCAACTGCGCGCCTCACCTGGGCATGCATAGCAATGAGGGAAGGACAGGGAGGGACCGAGGCGTGTCCTCTGAATAGTAAATAAATAGTAAATGGGGGTTTTCAAATTTCTTATAGGGATTACTCAGTGGAGGAGAGAGAGAGAGAGAGAGAGAGAGAGAGAGAAGAGAGAGTGAGGAGAGAGAGAGAGAGAGAGAGAGAGAGAGAGAGAGAGAGAGAGAGAGAGAGAGTGCGTGAAAAGAATAATCCCAACTCTCTCTCTCTCTCTCTCTCTCTCTCTCTCTCTCTCTCTCTCTCTCTCTCTCTCTCTATCTCACGGCGGTGAAGGATGTTTTTAATTAATATTTTTAAGGCTTCATCTTGGCTCTAATTAAACAAGAAACCACACACCCCACCAAATCATCGAGTCGAAGTGAGATGTGTGTGTGTGTGTGTGTGTGTGTGTGTGTGTGTGTGTGTAGAGATCCACAGGTGACACGTGCAGTTTTAGTTGCGTTAAGATCCAAGTACTTCATTTGCTTTGCTCAGGTGAGGCACAGAGGTGAAGATTGCGTAGTGTCACCTACACGTCTGAGATCAAAGGAGTACAAGTAGAGGGAAGGAAAGGTAGAGAATCTTGGAAGCTGGAGTGAAAAGAAGACTTAAGAGAAGTACTGACACACACACACACACACACAAGAGGGTTAAGAAGGCTGGAGACACAGCAAATACAGAAAAAAATAAGAGCACCAGACACAGAAAAACGACATACACACAAGGTAATAGAAAGGATAGGATGAAAAGGAAGCAGAGACAAAGAGACAAAAAGAAGTGATAGAGAAGACATACTGTAAAAGGTGGAAAGATAAGATGATGAGGACAAAGAAGTAGGAAGAAGTAGAGAGAAGGAGCACTTACAAGAGAGAAAGAATGTATGAAAGAAGATAAAAGCACAAAAGGCAGAGAAAAGAAGAAGCACTAGCAAAAAAAAAAGAAAGACGAGGAGAAAGAAGAATGAAGACACGATAAGTAATAGAGAGAAGGAAATGAAAAAAAACGGGCGATAAAAATGGCAGAAAAGAGAAACATTGCTAGAAAAAAGTAAAAAAGGAAAAAAAAAACATAGAAAATAGAAAGAGAAAGATGAAACTAAAATAAACAAGAAAGAGAGAGAGAGAGAGAGAGAGAGAGAGAGAGAGAAAGGAAGATAAAGAACGCAAATATAGAAAGAAAAGATGAAACGAAAATAAACAAAAGAGAGAAAGGAAGAGAAAGGGACACAGAAGACAGAAAGCCAAAGATGAAACGAAAAAAAAAAAGAGAGAGAGAGAGAGAGAGAGAGAGAGGAGAGAGAGAGAGAGAGAGAGTGAAGAGAGAGAGAGAGAGAGAGAGAGAGAGAGAGAGAGAGAAGGACACAAGGTACAAAAAGGAGGAATAAACTGAATACAAGCAGAAGACACAAAGAGCTACGGATGTGGATGAGAAGGGACAAGGAGGACTCAAGTTTAGATTAGTGTTCGTGTCACCTATGGCTTCCAGGAGACTGTGAGAAGGACAGGAGGAGCAAAGAAAAGAGACGAGTGAGTGACAGAATCTAGGTCGGTGTAAGCACGTGCAGTGAGAACTGAGATGAAGCCCCGTTTATATCATAGAACTGATGAGAGACAGGGAGTAAACTGGAATGGGAGGGGAGGGAAAGAGAGAGGGAGGAGCTGCAGATGGGAGAGATTTGAAGGTAAAAGGAGAGGGACTAGGAAGGAGGTCAGCTGAGGAAAGGAACAAAAGGAGAGGAGATAATGAGAGAGAATAAGGAAGACACAGTATAGCCAAGGGAAATGAAGAGGAATGTGTAATATTTAAACGGGGGGTAAAATGAGGAAGAGGGAGACACGCTAAGATCTAAAGAAGAGACACAAATAAGAATAAAAGAGAGGGAAAGTGGAAGAGAAACCCGCTCAGAGGTAAAGAGGAGAGGAGAGAATAAAGAAGAGAGACATTAATGGATAAAGAAGACACAAATGAGAGAAAGGAATGAAGAGCAACGAAAATATTAAAAGCAGAATATGAAAATGAGACAGAATACGGCAAAGAAAAGCATGACGAGGTACTAATAAGACATAAAAAGACAGGTACAGTGCTCACCTCAATGCACGTAAACCAGACTCACGGGAAAATAGCCTTAGCGATGCACCGTCATAAGGAAAGAAAGAATGGCAGATGATTCCACCACCACAGCGAACACGAGGATACGATCACCTCTTAAGCAGGATACGTTAAGGGGTTTTTGTGAGTCTTCTTTTGACGAAGGGTACGGATTGCGTGGAGTGAGCCTTGGTTAGAGTCCACGCACGCCACACGCGTCTCAGGGAAGGAAGGAAAGGAATGTTTTTGGAGTAAGGATCTGGTGGAAATACTAGCTCATATACCACGTCAAGGTTCATTCCAAGTTCATATCTTGTCGTATTTTCCTCCTTTATATGCCTGATTACATGCTGGCAAGGAATGTTGATAACTTATTATTATCACCGCGAGCCTGCACTGGTGGTAATGGCAAGGCGAAGATAAAAATACCTTTATTACTTCCCCCATTACTGCTGCTCTAACTGCCGTGCCACCCTCTGCTTCTATCAATACTGGTTTCACTGTTATTACTGCCAGGGAGGGTGAGTGGGTCCGCCTCACCGTCGCCCTGTGAAACAATACCTCTTAGAAAAGTTGTCAAAAGTTTTTAGTCCATATAAGGAAAATAGTAAATCTCCTTCAGTATTTAGATAAAACGAAATGGAAAAATATATGAACAGTTTTGGTCTGTAAAGGAAAAGTAGCGTAGTATTTAAGGAAAAGAAATTAAGCCACTAGAAAAATTATCAAACGTTTTCTGCCTTGAAAATAAAAAAAAAAGCTCCTACGATATTTAGATAAATGTATATATATGAAAAAAACTTACAATCACAGTAACTCATAGCATTACAAAACAGATATATAGAAAAAAAAAAACAAATAAAAAACACAAATTTGAATATACAGATACACAATTTCACAACTTCCCCTGACGAATTTTCAAGCGTTTTAACCCATAAATTTTCCATAACTTTTTTTTTCCTAACCATAAGCAAAGTGATGTTAAAATATTTTCCTACCTGTACACCTTCTCCCCTTTACCTTGATGCCCAGGAAGGAGGTGGAGGAGGAGGAGGAGGAGGAAGGAAGGATGGCGCTGTTGAGTCTGGCCCTTCCGGTTTGCAGCTTACTGTTCCGCCTGCCCTGTCTTGATCTGTAGCCCTCCTCCCCTCCCCTTCCTCCATCCTTCCCTTCCCTTCCCTTCCCATCCTTTCTGTTTGTACTCCACGCTTCCCTCCATTAATTTATCCCTCCTCTCTTCCTCTCCTTCCATCGCTCTATCTCATTTCTCCTTCCTCCCTTCCTCCTCCTCCTGCCTGTCTTCCTCCCTAGGGGGGCATTAATTATCTTGAGTGACCTTGTGTGTGTGTGTGTGTGTGTGTGTGTGTGTGTGTGTGTGTGTGTGTGTGTGTGTGTGTGTGTGTGTGTGTGTGTGTGTGTGTGTGTGTGTGTGTGTGTGTGTGTGTGTGTGTGTGTGTACTGGATTGGAAGAGGATTACTCAGGAAAATAAACACAAATATACATTTCGTTCTGCAGATTCAATGAACACACACACACACACACACAAAAAAAAAAAAAAAAAAAAAAAAAATCTCCCTCCCCCTCCTCCATCCTCTCCCCCGGTGTCAAATCCTTCCATCCTGCCTTGAGAAACTTGCGGAACTCAGCGCCACGAACTTTCGCCATCTCATTGACACCTTCCTCCTCAATCTATAGACAGGAAGTTCACCAAGTTCATCCCTCCCTCGTCGCCCCAATCTGACCCCAACAGGAGAACCCGCCACGGTCGTCCCCTATGCTTCAACCCTCGAGGTCCCTAGTACTAAGGCGCTGGGAGTGAGTGAGTGAGTGTTATTACTGCTACTACTACTACTACTACTGCTACTACTACTATTGTCCAAGACTGGGAAGGCTGAGGGTCGTTTTGAGTTTGTACCCCTGTGACTTTGTGGAGATTTTGACATACATAAGGGATTTCAATGTATTTTTAGAGAGAAAACTGACGATAGACATAAGTTGAGTTAAACACCAAAATATTAAGGCCATATTGAATTTTTATCTATTGACTTACTGATGTTTATTTGACTGTTGAAGAAAAGGGTGTGTCTGAGGATTGCAATGTACTGCTAAGGGCACAGAAACAGTAACAGTCATGCTGGTCGTAACGAGGTTGTTTGTGATGATGAAGATGGCAAGGAGGATGAGGGGAATGAAAAGCGAAAACAGAAGGAAAAGAGGGATAGGTTGGTGAGGAGGAGGAAATGTATGAAAAAAGGATTTATAGACAATACCTCAAATAATTTCTAGGACACCGATCTTCACAAAAAAATAAATAAATAAATAAATAAATAAATAATAATGATAATAATAACAATAATAATAATAATAGAAAAAAATAAATAGCATCAGATTTAGTGTGTGTGAGTAAACGGAAATGGACACACACACACACACACACACACACACACACACACACACACACACACACACACACACACACACACACATGCAATCTGAAGCATACATAGTCAACGTGTGTGGGAAATGGAAAGCAATTGGTGAGCACAGCCGTACGTTCTGTCTGTTAGGTCATTCACACACACACACACACACACACACACACACACACACACACACACACACACACACACACAAAAGCAAGCCACACGTTGATCAAAAGGTGTTTGCTTGCAGGGTACAATGAGGGAGCAAAATGAAAATGAAATGCACTCAAAAAACAAATAAACAAAGTAAAAAAAAAAGAAAAATAGAATAAAACACACGATACTGCGAAATATTTAGTTGTTTTGTATGATGTCAACCCTGTGTGTGTGTGTGTGTGTGTGTGTGTGTGTGTGTGTGTGTGTGTGTGTGTGTGTGTGTGTGTGTGTGTGTGTGTGTGTGTGTGTGTGTGTGTGTGTGTGTGTGTGTTTCTTTGTTTGTCCTTCTATCCCTTTTTTAATTTCATTCCATTTATCTTTCCTTTAACTAACACGACTTTCTCTCTCTCTCTCTCTCTCTCTCTCTCTCTCTCTCTCTCTCTGAACATACGAACAAAAGACAGCCATATTTACTCAACATACACGCCTGAATGTAAAACTTGGATACACAAATAAATAAACAAAATATTTTAGATACGAATAGAGAACAAGGGGAAAAATATAGAGGAAAGAAAGCAAAGAATAAAACAATACGTATGGAATAAACGAAAGAAAACTAACTGGAGAGAGAGAGAGAGAGAGAGAGAGAGA
>NC_087181.1:18043999-18058999 GCF_035594125.1 Scylla paramamosain
ACTACTACAATATATTCCACTCTTCCACTTCTTTCTTTCTTCCTATTCCTATTTTTCATGTTTCTGATCCTCTTTTCCCTGCTTTTCCTCCACTTCCTCCTTCCTCGCACGTGAAGTGAATGTTTAAGTTGACGTAAAACTGAAAAATTGCAGGAATGAGGGAAAGTAAGATGCATGTGAGAGGATAAGTGAAGGAAAAAATTAAATCCACCCCAAAACTCTTCGGGATTTTATTGAGTCTCACGTGAATGTGGTGACGTGCAACTGTAAACGAGGGGTGCAGGAAATTTAATAGTGGTAAAAGTGAAATGTGCTGAAAATGTGATTGGGGGGAAAAAAGAAAGAGAGAGAAAAAAAAAAGGTTGGGGAGAATGTAGGTAGCTCAGTTTGATGTACGTGAAATAGGCTGAGTAGGATGGTAGTTTATAAAAAAAAGACATTAAATTCTGCAGGAATCATGAAATAAAAAAATGTATTACTACAATAACTATTACTATATATTACTAGAATGTACTATTATCATCTTTCCACTACTACTACTACTACTACTACTACTACTAATACGATAGCAATCATGAAAACAATAAAATATAATAGCAATAATAATGAAAAGGAAGAAGGAAGAGGAAAATAAGAATAAGAAAAAGAATAACTATAGCAACAACAACAACAACAACAACAAACAAAATGAAAGAGCAGGAAAAGGAGGAACGGGAGGAGGAAGAGAAAGACGAAAGACAACAACAACAACAACAACAACAACACCTACTACACTAAAAGTCTTACTGACAACATCCCTCTCCAACAACAACGACAACAACAACAACAACAAAAAGCAATAAAATAATAAAAAAAATAAAACAAAATAATAATAATAAAAAAAAAACTCTATAAACTGCACAATGTCAAATGATAAGTGAAACCATTTAGTCTCATGAAAAACTGCAACAAAAGAAAGAAAAAAGTGGGGGCCGGGCAGGACTTGTTGGAATAGAAAACGAGTGGCGAGCAGCGCACTAATGTAGCGAAGAACACAACGATGGGAAGAAGCAGCGTGTTGTTCGCTTTATGAATATACAATTAAGCTACATTAAGGCAACAGGTGAAGCACTTCCCACACTCCACTTAGTGACTACCCCCCCCAACCTCCCCGAACTCATACTCAATTCATACCCCTATTTGTCTTTTGTGTTCCCTCGGCGCGCAAAGAACGATTAAATGCGAAGATAATCGTGTTGTGCCGTTTTATAATGAGTTAATCCACTGAACTTGGCTTATTCTGAAAATATTAAGGTATGGTAGTTATCATTTGAAGTAAGTTTTAGGTGGAGTTTAAAGGATTCTTGTAAGCTTGTTGTATAAGGGCGAGTCATTTCTCTCTCTCTCTCTTAGCGTCAAAACTACACTTCCACAAATGCTAACTGAATTTCCTCTTATCCTCACTTCCAAACAATACATCTAACAGTGTTCTGTCTTTTTATTCCCCAGGTACTTGTTGCAGTGTCCGGGACGTAGCCTTGGATAACTGTATGCCCTGACAGGTGAGGCCGTGGAGGGGTCCCGCTCTTCCTTCCTCTGCCCCTTCAGTTGTGATACTTTGTTCCTAATTTTTGGTAGAGTTATTTATTTATGCTTTACTATGCCTTTGAAGCTCCTTGGGCAACAAAAACTGGTTCGCACACACACACACACACACACACACACACACACACACACACACACACACACACACACACACACATTTTAGATTTTTATTGACCACAAAAATACGGACTAAATGTAACATATTGAGAATTCATGTCATAGGAAGAAGGACATACATAAGCAGACAGGAAATTTCAGAGTTTACCAGTGAAAGAGATGAAAGATTGAAAATATTGGCTAAGTCTTGCAATAAAATGCGGATGAGAGAACGTAGAAAGTCTTGTGTAAGGAGGAACGTGGTAAATAACGAATTAATATAACCAGATACAGCTGACATAATTGAAAGGAATCTATACAACTAAAAAAAAACTAAAACCCTGCACCAAAATTTTATTCTTATGAAGCGGACAAGTCATAAAACTTAATAAATTAATACAACTACATGCACCTTACCGGATCAAGAGACATTATACTATTGAAATTAGACTCAAAACGTTCACCAGACTTTTCCATGAAGCTGAGAGGTCCAGGGATGTAATGGATCTGTACAATCACACACAGCTTACCGAACTAAAGGAAGCTATGCAATGTGATGGGTAATGACACAGTAATTCCCCACGTGTGATTGTATTCACTGCACTAAGCGAGGTAATTAATTATGGTTCTTTATGACTAACTGAATTCATGTATGTGATCAGAGGCGAGTGTGGGAAGGGTGAATGGTTGAGAGTGCACCAAATATAGATTATTAACATTTCGCCACCACTCGTGCGCCGAAAAACATTTATAATACTGTGCTGACCAACACTCCCTGCTTGATAAAAAAAAAAAAAAGAAAGAAAACTATGAATAAATAAATAAACGAATAATGAATGAAAGGAAAGAACGAGTGAATACATAAATAAATAAATAAATAAATAGGAAAGTGAATAAATAAATAAACACCTGAATAAATAAATAAATGCAAAAATAAATAAGTAACCTTGCGTAAAAACAATTCATGTAAAAACGTTTTATTTCCTAAGCACATTACGTTAAAAGTATAAACAAAAATGTAAACAGCTGGCGGACTGGGAACCTCTTCTTTGCATTCTCATTTCCACAATGGCTGTTTATATATTACACTTTGCATATATATATATAAAAAAAAAAAGAACAGTTACGAAAGAGTTTCCAGCAACACTAATAATAAAACACTCCAAGGAACACACACACACACACACACACACACACACACACACACACACACACACACACACCCACGCATACACATAAAGTAAATTGAGAATGAAATGATAGACAATGTGGGTGTTGAAATGCATATGAGAAAAACGAAATGAGAATTGAGGTATAGATAAGAAGGATAAGAAGTAGAAAGACAAAAAAAAAAAAAAAGGAGAGAGAGAGAGAAACACACACACACACACACACACACACACACACACACACACACACACACACACACACACACACACACACACACAAAACACAACATAAAACTCTACGTACAATAAACAAGAAATGCGTCCCACAAAATACACAGAGTAATACAAACGAAAAATAAGACAGCTAAAAAAATAAATAAATAAATAAAATAAACAAATAAATAAATAAAAGGAAGACTATAAACACAACACACCAGCAAAACAAACAACAGTAACTACCCAACAAGCTACACATAAATAACGAACAAACGTACAACACCACAAACTACATAACCAAGGGCAGCAAGTGGATAACTGTAGCAATAACAACACAAGCTACAAATACTTCACGCTCACAAGTACAGAGGCAGCGGCGCGTGACACTGTGAGTGGTGAGCGGGGAAAAAGTTGATATACTAGTGCCATTACTCAGCCTGTGCCGACCCGAGTCCTTGCCTGCCCTTTAGAAGTCCCCTACACCCGCTTAAGAAGAGGAGGAGGAGGAGGAGGAGGAGGAGGAGGAGGAGGAGGAGGAGGAGGAGGAGGAGGAGGAGGAGGATAGTTCAAGTTTTTTATGTAAAGCTCTCCTTTCTCTCTCTCTCTCTCTCTCTCTCTCTCTCTCTCTCTCTCTCTCTCTCTCTCTCTCTCTCTCTCTCTCATTTTCACTTCTTTTGCCACGTGCTGCTTAAGTGAGAGAATAAAGGTGTTTTTACTTGCTTCCTTTCTTTTTTGTGAACATTACAGTTTATTATTTTGTGGCTTTTACCATTATTGTTATTCCTGTTATGTTGTTATTATTATTATTATTATTATTATTATTATTATTATTATTATTATTATTATTACTATTATCATTATCATCATTATGGTATCAACAACAACAATAACTACTACTGCTACTACTACTACTTCTATCACTACTATTCCTGCCCTCCCCTCCCTCCCGCCAAAAAAAAAAAAAAAACAGTAAGAGAACGATTAATTAAATTTCATGTGACAGACCTCAACTATAACGTGTGTGTGTGTGTGTGTGTGTGTGTGTGACGTGCGTGATGGATGACAAAACATAAACCTGTCTGCTGATGAAAAAAATACAGGACACGTGTTATTTTTTCATTAATACACGTACGTAAATAACACACACACACACACACACACACACACACACACACACACACACACACACACACACACACACACACACACACACACACGAAGCTACATAAAGAGACCATAAACAAAATACATGAAAAAGACAGCTCTGCAAGAAACTATATTTCAACACCATACCAAAAGATCAGGAGAAAATTGAGAAAGAGAAGCCGCAGTTGACCCAAAAGACGCATCAATGCTACTTATAAAAGACTTGGACATCAACCATACACATTAACCCTTTCACTGACAGTAGGCACGTCTTTAATTGCTACCCACTCTGAGACATATTTTTCTTCTCCCTCGGCCACTTGTAAACAATGTACAGCCTAAAAATTGCAACAAATACTCTTTTTTTATTTACCTCATCCTTTCTTCTACGTGTACAAAAGATTACAAACATTACCTTTAGCGTATTGAACTCTTAAATATCGCAGTGAAAGGGTTAATAACATATGACGTAATAAAAAACTTCCCATACCTTCTCTATCACTCCCATTAATTTTCCAAGCTAATTTCCGTAAAGTAATCGTGATAAGTATGAGAGAGAAAACGGCTTCTGTCAAACTTTTTTTCATAAGTGACCTACATAAAATTATCTTGATGCATCGTGTTCCATTATATAAAATTAACTTTGGGTGATATTCCATACATCTCTAAGGGGCGAAATACTTACTATCTAATTGCTTCTTTATCTCTTCCTCTAGTACGCCTCTTGTTATGCCACGTCCTCTGTAGTTAAGCCTCGTTACCTTAATATTACTATCATTATTGTTAGTAGTGGTGGTGGTGGTGGTGGTGGTGGTGGCGGTGGTGGTAGTGGCGGTGGTGGTATGCTAGTAATTTGCCTTCAAAAATTTTCTCACTTCATTAACATAAAATCGCAGTTTTTTTCCTATCTGTTCTGTGATCTCATCGTATTTAATTTTTACTTATTACTTTACCATCACCACCACCACCACCACTACCTTTTCCTCCAGTTCTCTTCCTCCCCTTCCTCGTCCTATTAAACTTCCCTTTTCTATCTACTCTTTACCTCGTTTTCTTTTTCTTCCTTCTTCATCTTATCCTCACCCTCCTTGTCCTCTCACTTCGGTTCTTCCACTTCATCTCTCTATTGCTTTTCTTCTGGGTTTGTTTCTTCCTCCTCATTCACGTCTTCCTCCTGTTCTTCTCTTTTTTTCTCCTCGTTTTCCTTTTCTTACTCTTCTCTTTCCTTTTTTGTCTAAATATCCTTATCCTAGTTTTCGTTTTCTTCCTCATTCTTCTTTTCGCCTCTTTCTCGTCTCCCTCCTCCTCCTCCTCCTCCTCCTCCTCCTCTTCCTCCTCCTCCTCCAGAAACAGGCTCAAGTGTCAGTATTCCTAGTTGATAAGCTTGTAAGTCTTAAGTCGAGTCTCATTTTTAACCCAAAGGCGCCATCACGTCTCTCTCTCTCTCTCTCTCTCTCTCTCTCTCTCTCTCTCTCTCTCTCTCTCTCTCTCTCTCTCTCTCTCTCTCTGTTGAAGCCGAAAAATGTTGAGATACATTTTTCAGCAACTTTTTCTTTTTCCTTTTTTTTTTTTTCTTCTTCTTCTTTACGAGTCTGAGCCGCCACTCTTTATTTTTCGGGGGTTTTCTTCCATAAGTGGGTGGTAACTTTCTCTGTTTTTTTTTTCCTCCCGCTAACGATAATGCATTTCTCCCTCTGCCCGGGACAAAAGAAAGCACAAAAAAAAAAAAAAACTGAGGAAGAGGAAAAAAAATACAGGAAAGTTACAAAATGGTGGTAAAAATCTTTCAATCAGCTTCCCGTACTTACTTCTATCATATTCCAAAAGAGAAAGAAAAGTCTCAGTTACGCTTAATTCCTTTCCTTTCTTATTTTCTTCCCACCTGTCTCATAATTACCTTTAATTTTCCTTTATTTTTATCATTTTATCTCCTTGACTTTTTATTTTTATTCAGTATTATTCTGGAGCTCTACAACGACCCCGCCACGACCCCCCGCCTCTCTTTCTCATTCTCACATCCTTCCACTCCTCTCCCTCGTTCCTTCACAGCTTCTCTTCCCTCGCTATTGTAAGGAGTGAGAGGATAATGTCAGGGAGATCGTAAGGTTGGTGGAGGGTGTGTGAATGGGACCATCAAAGGCACATAGCTGAGGGGGCTGAGAGGAACTTCAAGGTATAAGTCTGGCCTCAGCACGAACATCTCCTTCTTAAGCCACAAAAGCTAAGTCAGTAAAAAAAAAAAAAGGAAAAAAAAAAAAAGGTAAGAGATGAAGTCAGCATCATCTCTCTCTCTCTCTCTCTCTCTCTCTCTCTCTCTCTCTCTCTCTCTCTCTCTCTCTCTCTCTCTCTCTCTCTCTCTCTCTCTCTCTCTCTCTCTCTCTCTCTCTCTCTCTCTCCTAAAAAATCTTCTATTCACTGTTTACATTACCAATCTTTAGAAGGGTCAATACTATATCCTCTCTCTCTCTCTCTCTCTCTCTCTCTCTCTCTCTCTCTCTCTCTCTCTCTCTCTCTCTCTCTCTCTCTCTCTCTCTCTCTCTCTCTCTCTCTCTCTCTCTCTCTCTCTCATAAAGAGCACAAGGAGATGGGGTTTGAGAGAAGAGTCATAATCTTTTCCTTTCTGTTTTGGATTCCTTTTATTCTGTAATCTAAAGAAAAGGGAACAAAGCAAGTCTAGGAGCGAGTCTCTCTCTCTCTCTCTCTCTCTCTCTCTCTCTCTCTCTCTCTCTCTCTCTCTCTCTCTCTCTCTCTCTCTCTCTCTAAGTGGAGGGAGGGATGAAAGTAGGAAGTCTTGGTGGTTTTGAGTCAATTTGAGGGCGTTTATTTGGAGTGAGGCAAAGAGTGTTTTGATTGGACGACAAAAGGTTGGATTACAGATTGAAAGATAACTTGATTACCTCAATGACGATCAAAGAAAACTCTCTCTCTCTCTTTCTCTGCAGGGATGTGGTTATTTGAAATGCTTTAAGGAGAGAGAGAGAGAGAGAGAGAGAGAGAGAGAGAGAGAGAGAGAGAGAGAGAGAGAGAGAGAGAGAGAGAGAGAGAGAGAGCCAGCAGTGGGAAATGACAGGGAGGTAAAACGTAGCTAGTAATTATAAATCAGAAGCCCAACAAGGTAATGGAAAACAACAACAACAACAATAACAACAACATCATTAATAATAATAATAATAATAATAATAATAATAATAATAATAATAATAATAATAATAACTATAGCGAAAGAGATTAAAGACTAGATGGGAAAAGCACTAAAATGATTAATTAAAGGGAAGAAGGAGGAGGAGGAGGAGGAGGAGGAGGAGGAGGAGGAGGAGGAGGAGGAGGAGGAAGTCGACGAAAAGGAAGAGGAAAAATAATAATAATAATAATAATAATAATAATAATAATAATAATAATAATAATAATAATAATAATAATAATAATAATAATAATAATAATAACAACAACAACGACGACAACAACAACAACAACAACAACAACAACAACAACAACAAGACCATAAAAACTAATAATATTTAAAATTTACTCCTTCAGTTGAGATAAAATTAATATAAACCACAATTCCAGATAGATAGAGAGAGAGAGAGAGAGAGAGAGAGAGAGAGAGAGAGAGAGAGAGAGAGAGAGAGAGAGAGAGGTCATACCCATCTCTCCCTCACTCCCAGGTAATGAGAAACGCTTCCTAATCAAGACAGGTGAGGAGCCCGAGGACATATGGGACAGGTGAAGGAAGGAAGGAAGGAAGGAGGAGGAGGAGGAGGAGGAGGAGGAGGAGGAGGAGGAGGAGGAGGACTGAAATAACACTGTAGGAAAAGTTTATAATTCTAAAATAAAAATAAGAAAGGTAATAAAGTTGAGAAGACTACCCTCTCTCTCTCTCTCTCTCTCTCTCTCTCTCTCTCTCTCTCTCTCTCTCTCTCTCTCTCTCTCTCTCTCTCTCTCTCTCTCTCTCTCTCTCTCTATTTGGAAGTGTGTATGTGAGAAAGTTCTTTTCAAATACACCGCTAGGAAAACTTTTATCACTCCTGTTTTCAGTAAAAAAAAAGGAAAAAAAAGAAAAATTTGTCGTTGTATTTCAGTTCCTTCAAAAACAAGACGAGGGAATAACAGCGCGTCACTCAGATAAATATCCCCGAGTGGCGCGCGTCTCCACCAACTTTACTCACCTGTGGAGATCAAGACAGGTGTGTTTGAGCGCGACAGCCTCTCTCCTGCACCTGCCACGCGCACTCCTACACTCCCACTTCCGTTCACCTTCCGCCTCGATGTCTCTCTCTCTCTCTCTCTCTCTCTCTCTCTCTCTCTCTCTCTCTCTCTCTCTCTCTCTTGCTCCTCTGCTCTCAAAATGGTTGTACGCTTTTCATAACAATAGTATCTAAATAAATGAATATAAAGTACTGGAAACGAGACAATATGTATTTAATTTAACAAAGAAAAATGAGAAGGTACTATATTTAATGAAAATAACGAAGATTTTTAAATACTTTCTGGAGAAGACAGCAATAATGAATAATTCACTAGCATTATATCTTCAAAAATAGACAAGGTTTGTTCTATTTATGGAGAAAAGAGAGTAATAAGAACTACTTTCATTACATTTCCAGCGGCAAGTACTTAAATACATATAACAACTACAATCTGAGTAAGAAAACATCAAAAATAAAGATGAACAGTCAAGGTATTGAAGTAAAGCTGAACCTGAAGACATTACCATTGCTTCACTCTACCTGACTCGACGCGCGCAGGTGACCGCGGCACATCGTGAGGCGACGCAGGTAACATTTGTCTTGAAGAATATCAAGGTAACCATAACATTTTCTTCTCACACTTTCGTTTTCTTTCCTTCCTTTGATCAGTTTTATTTATTTACTTAATTCTTACTGCTTGATGTTACCTGCCCACCACACACACACCCACACACACACACACACACACACACACACACACACACACACACATACACACACACACAGATAACTGCCATACTTCATAAAAAACATTTCCACATTGTAATTCATCGTTTTGGCGCTAAATTCATACTCGTACCGCGGCAATTCTCGCTCCGTTTGTTGCCGGAATGGAAAACTGGCGGACGTGTTGTAATTCTATAGCATACTTCATGGTGTGTCAAAAATGTGCACGTTCTGAGCGTTCCTGCCACACATACATACACATACACACACACACACACACACACACACACACACACACTCAAAAATGTGTTTGTACGATACGTTGTTGCTGTCTCACTCACACACACACACACACACACACACACACACACACACACACACCATGAGAGAGAGAGAGAGAGAGAGAGAGAGAGAGAGAGAGAGAGAGAGAGAGAGAGAGAGAGAGAGAGAGAGAGAGAGCCACAAATCCCTAAATCTTTATAAACAAAAGCTACAACACTGCACCACACGCTTCTACCAAAATGTTTCCCCCCACTCTCTCTCTCTCTCTCTCTCTCTCTCTCTCTCTCTCTCTCTCTCTCTCTCTCTAGACCTAACCAAGGCGAATAAACAAACTAAATATTGAAAGAGACGTCAATTGAGAAAGATACTCTGATATATAAGACCCCCACTCAAAAAAAAAAAAAAAAAAACTCACATGAATAAACGTCAATGTGAATAAAACAAAATAACCAAAAAAAGTCACAAATTTATATACTAAGAAATCATATGAATCGCAACACCATACCACGCAACACAACACAAAAGAACACAGCCTCAGGGAACAGCATTGAACAGGTAAGAAAAGAACACACGATACTTCAAGGACCCAAGAAGGACTCTGCATCCTGCAAAGACGAGCTGAACTGAATAAAGGAGACGGCAAACGGAAATAAATGAAGAAGTTTGACCTGTATATGCCTGAAGGAGTCCGCGAAATAGATATATCTGAAGTGCAAATAGTACTATCTGAAGGAGGATGAAAGAGGGAGAGGAGAGAAGGAGTAGAGAAAGTAATTGAAGCAGCGTGATGGAGGGAGAAGAGAGAGAGGAGAGAGGAGGAGTAAAGGCATAAAAGTAGAGGAAATTGAAATAACCTGAAGAACTGTCTGAAGGAGGAGAAAAAAGAGAAGAAGAGAAGGAGTAAACGAAGTAGAAATAATTGAAGTAGCCACCAGAGAGAGAGAGAGAGAGAGAGAGAGAGAGAGAGAGAGAGAGAGAGAGAGAGAGAGAGAGAGCATCACAAGAGGCAAAGTACTCGTGTGTGCAGATGCGTCCCTTTAAAGCCACGAAGTCAACGTTGTGGGGGAGAGAGACGGGGGCTTTGTGCTGGGAAGGCAGAGAGGACCGTGAGCTGTGGATTAGTAGGCGGCGTGTGACTTGTTAAACGGTCGTGGTAGTGGTGGTGGTGGTAGTAGCAGTAGCAGTAATAGTAGTAGTAGTAGTAGTAGTAGTAGTAGTAGTAGTAGTAGTAGTAGTTCCATTGATAGTGGTTGTTGTAGAAGTAGTGATAGTAGTAGTTCTGATAAAGGTTGCAGCACTGTAAGTAGTAGTAGTAGTAGTAGTAGTAGAATTATTAATAAAAGTAGTGTGTGTGTGTGTGTGTGTGTGTGTGTGTGTGTGTGTGTGTGTGTGTGTGTGTGTGTGTGTGTGTGTGTGTGTGTGTGACTACCAACGTACGTGCAAGAGCGTGTCCGTCTTTACCTTCCGTTGCTTCATGTGTTAATATTTACAGTCGTGGTGTAGAGGATTGTGCCCAGCATCTTGCCATCCCAACACACACACACACACACACACACACACACAAACACAACACTCTCCCTTTCCATTCCTCCCTCTTTTCCTCGTTTCCCTTCGCTCCAGTACCTCCGCTCTCCCTTGCCTCTCGTCTCCCATCACGCTACACTCGAGGGAAAAGCTAATAATGTCAAGGGATGGTAGCTGTAGTCGCTTTATGGGGCCTTGGAAACATCAACGTAACAATGAGAGAGAGAGAGAGAGAAGAGAGAGAGAAAGAGAGACCCTTCAGTTACTCCCTTCATATTTCTGCAAAGATAATTAAAGAAAACGAGAATGCGACAAAATTACGACTCTCGACAATGGATTTTAGCAGTACAGGTGTTCGAATAAGGCCGTTTGTCCTCGCACAGGTGTTCCGTATTGGTCGTCCACGTGCGCTTCACCTTCAGGACCAGTTAATTGGTGTCCCTAGCGAGTGTTTAGGAGGGTCGTTAAGTCAGCACAGGTGGTGTTAATCCAGGTGTTGCTAATGGTGGTCTTGGTAGTGATGAGGTTCGCGTGCCTAGCTGTGCAGGTGTTGACTCCTCTAGTAGTGATGGAATGTTATGAGGTGTAGAGGTACTGGTGGTGATGGTGGTGATGGTGGTCATGATAGTGTAGATGTGTCTTGAGGAAAGTTAGTGTTTTCTCTTGATGGTGCACGAATAGTTATGATCATACTATCATCATCATCATCATCATCATCATTATTATCATCATTTTCATGTGGAAGGCAAGAAAGATATACAGAACGTGACTGTTGAGAGAGAGAGAGAGAGAGAGAGAGAGAGAGAGAGAGAGAGAGAGAGAGAGAGAGAGAGAGAGAGAGAGAGGACAGAACCCACCATCCCTATAATGAAATATGAATAAGGGATTTGGAGAGGCTGGTACTCTAAGGGCCTGAGAGAGGGTCCAGGGCGGTGATAACACAGAACAAACACTATTGGAGTCCCCTAGAACACCCTAACTCAGGTGCACGAGGGGCGGGAAGGAGGAAGGGATGCTGTTAACGTGATAGTAATGAAAAGGAGAGGCGAGGCAGCGTGATAAGGGAGAGAAAGCAAGAAGGAAGGAATGGAAAGTTGATATTGGGAGGAGAATTGCATGAGAACGTGAGGTAAAGCTGGAAATGTATAGATTGATGAACAGAAAGTGAAAGTTGATAGTGAGAGAAAGATTACATGAGGAAGCGAGATAAGGGTGAAATGTGAATGGGAAGAGATATGGACGTGAAATTCGAATGAGATTGCATTAGTGAATTGGAGTGCTTGGTATGTGAAGGAATAAAAGAGAAAAGAGGAAGAGATATTAGGGTGAAAAGATATGATATTATGAAAGGATTGGAGATCTTTAAGTGGTGACATTAAAGTAGAAGAGAAAATGTAAGGAGAAAATGTAAGAGTAAGAATGCACGAGTGTATGAGTGAGGAAAAATGATAAAGAGTGAACTATTGGAAAAACTTTAACTGGGTATAAGAAATGCACGAGAAAAAAGCACGAAAAATATACATAAATGGCGAACTATTTTGCCATCGTAGGAAAATGTTAAGGCTCTAGTAAATAAATAAATAAATAAATAAACAAACAAATAAAAAAATAAAACAGTTTAGCATTTTCATCACTTATTGTTACACCAGGTTAGTTTCCTTACTATTACAAGCATGTAAAATTTTCCTTTTCACGTGACTCTAAGCAAAGATGAAGGATGAGAATATGCAGCAAAGGAAACAATTTCTCCCTTCCTCTTCCTGCCGTCAGGGTTCGCCGTCAGGGTCATTCTTCTCCTTTACTCTCTCCTCTGCGTCTCCCGTTACCTATCACCCACACTCCCTCCTTCAGTGCACCCACGAACCCTGCCTTCAATCTTACTCTCCCCCTCCTCCTGTCACGTAAACTCTTCTTTATATTAGGTGTCTTTTGATACATTTTCCTACAATGCATCTACAAACTGCTTTTCTTCCGTTTTTCTTGTTTCGCTGCCTTCGATTCATTTTCTCCGTTTTCTTTTTTTGTGTGTGTTTGCTGTTACTTCTATCACCCACACATCTTCCTTCAGTGCATCAATAAGCCGTTTTTCTTTTTCCTGTTATCTATTCCTTTTATTTTGTCTTGTGTCTGTTTTTCCATCCATTACCCATACTTGTTCTTTCCATACATCCGCAAAGCTTTTTCTTCTGTTTTCTTCATTTTTTTCCTGCCAAATATGCCTTTCTCTTTGCCGTCTGTATCTTCTGTTACATCCATCACCCACACATCTTCCTTTAATGCACCGAGAAGTCTTTTCTTTTCGTCTTCATGGCTTCTTCCTGCATCTTACATTATTTTTACTTCGGAGTCTTCTCTTACATCCATCACGCGCACCCACGTCCTCAATGCACCCACATGCCTTCCTTTTCTTCGGTCGTCCTCTCTTCTCTTCATACGTAAATCACTTCTTTGTCTTTTGCATCTTCTGTTACATCAATCATCGCATGTATTCCTTCATTGCATCTAGAGGTCTTTGTCAGTGGTGTTCCTGTCTTTCTCCTGTCTCCAGCATCCTTCATTCAACGTGCTTATCTCTGCTTTGTGCATGACCAAGCTATTTTATTCTCGCTCCTCTCGCTTCACCCCCAAACTAACGTGGACGTCCAGAACGAAAGGAAAGGTGTGAGAGAACTTAAAACTCGAGGGATGATGAGTGCGCATGAAACATCTGTGCACTCAGGTGATTTCAAATGAGGAAGTGCGCATCTGGTGATAACAAAGAAAAAGGTAAATTAATGAAAAATAACGCTGAATATGTGAAACTGAGTCAGCGAGAATCATGTGGATGTATTCGTCAAAAAAAAAACTATCGAACATCCGCTGATCGATGCAATGGGAGTGAGTGAAATGCATGCAAGTGATATGTATTGCATGGAGTTACTTTTCTCATACTGTCTCGTATTATTTCGTATTGGTTAGTGCGCTAAGGTGTTCGATACTTTTTTTTAATTGTACAAGTGTGTCTGGAAAAGAGATCAACTGGGGAAAACAAGGGGAAAACAAAGAGGAAGATAAGAATGGACGAGGAAAGCGAACAGTAACAATGATGTTGACGAGACTTCAGCAAATGTAGACGAAAACAAAAGTACTGGGAATGTGTGTGTGTATGTGTGTATGTGTGTGTGTGTGTGTGTGTGTGTGTGTGTTAATTCGCTCACTCAGAAATACATGTCTCGTTTATTAATCACATACTCGCTTTTGTATTTTTGATAACTTTACCAGAGAGAGAGAGAGAGAGAGAGAGAGAGAGAGAGAGAGAGAATTTTCCATGCCCCAGTTTTCCTCAAGATCAACTTTGGAATAGAAAAAAACAACAACAACTTTCAAACTTTCTTTTCGATGACTTACACAAACTATTTCCGAAGCCTTGAAGTGAAGCCTCGAACCAGCGAACCTTCCAGGGACTGAATGAACCGACCCGGGAAATTGAACCAAGCCGAAAAATTGAAGGAAGGAGAGAAAAATCGAGAGCTTGCCAAAATAAAAATACATTCCCACCGCCTTAAACCAATCCCAAAGAAAACGTAAATCTGGACCGTGAAATGAACGCCAAGAAAACGAAAAGAAAATGAAAAGAAAACGGAGAGGCGGAGGTACTAAAAATGGTGGACTGAGGTAAATGTTATGTTAAAAATATTGGGAAAAAAGACAGTGAAAAAGAGCTAAAAAATATAAACAAATGAATAAATAATAAAGAAAACTGCATAAAGAAAGAAAAGAAACAAGATAAAATGAAAAAAATAGTAAATAAATCAATCAAAATTAAATAAATAAATAAATAACGAACATTTTCATCAGGTTTACTTATATTTTATTATTTTTTTCTTAAACGTACAAGATATCCCTGAATTTTAACGTCACTTTTATTTAATTTTCTTTTAACATGAGTACTAAAGAAAACGTAATATTTTTCTTGCGTTTTCCTTACCATATATAATTTTCCTTATTTTTAAAACCCTTGTTATTGTTTTTGTTATTTTTATTTTTTACTTCCATTTCCAATAAGGTTACGAAAGTTTCCAGGTGGT
>NC_087181.1:18063999-18066499 GCF_035594125.1 Scylla paramamosain
TCTGTCTGTCTGTCTACCCCTTTTTCTCTATTCCTGTCTGTCTGTCTGTTCAGCACTATTCTTTTTATTCCTTTTCTTCCATGCCTCTGTCTGTATGTCTGTGTGTGCATCTGTCTGTGTGTATATCTTTCTATATGTCTGTCTTTCTGTTTCCCTTTTTTCTCTATGCAAATCTATTTTTTCTCTCTCCTCCCTTTCTTTTCTTTCCTTGATCTGGCTCGCGGCGTTACCAAGTCAAACTTTGCATGTTGTGTGTTGCTTCGTGTTCATGTAAACTTCAGATGCAGGCCAGCGTGACAAAAGGCTGCTGTTATGAGAACGCGGAGGTGTATTGAAGAGAGAAGGGACGGAGGCGGTAAGGAGAGAAGGAATAGCAGAGAGAGAGAGAGAGAGAGAGAGAGAGAGAGAGAGAGAGAGAGAGAGAGAGAGAGAGAGAGAGAGAGAGAGAGAGAGAGAGAATGTATTGAAAAGATGTCGTTTGTGGTGATAACGTGTATGCCTCTCTCTCTCTCTCTCTCTCTCTCTCTCTCTCTCTCTCTCTCTCTCTCTCTCTCTCTCTCTCTCTCTCTCTCTCTCTCGACTGGAGTAAATGTGAGGGTAAAAAGCGGAATGAAGCGATAAAGGATAAACGAAGCAGGAGGAGGAGGAGGAGGAGGAGGAGGAGGAGGAGGAGGAGGAGGAGGAGGAAGAGGAGGAGGAGGAGGAAGTGATTTGATGGTACATGAATCTGCAAATTTTGAATCGTTCCCCCTCCTCTCTCTCTCTCTCTCTCTCTCTCTCTCTCTCTCTCTCTCTCTCTCTCTCTCTCTCTCTCTCTCTCTCAAGCCAAAAAGGGGCTAATAAGGACCATCCATCTCCCGGAACATCAATATTTCATCAAACTTTGTACCGAAAGCCGTGGCAGACAGGGAAGGCTGGGCACACTTCCCTTCTCTTCCTTTCCTTCCTTCTCTTCCCTTCTCTTCTCTTCATTTTCCTTCCTTTTCTTCCTCTTCTCTTCTCTTCCTTTTTCTTTTCCTTCTCTCTCCTTCCTTTCTCTTCGTTTTTGTTCTCTTCCCTCTCCTTTTTCTTCCCTTCCCTTCGTTTTCCTTCTTTCCTTCATTTTCCTTTCCTTTAGCATGTCCCCCCTATCTCCTGTAAACCGGGGAATGGTCGTGTGAGGCGGGGTCAAAACAGGTCATTGACTGCAGGTGGTGGCTGGAATAGAGGTCAGGTCATGAATAGCTATCTAATCTTTCCTTCCTTAGTACGTCATCCCTTCCTCACTTTCCTGGTGGAGGTCATGTCACAGGAGGTCAGAATAGATAACTGGTCACAGGTGGTGGATGGAATGGGGGTCAGGTCAGGTCAGAGTCAAAATAGATGTTACGTTACTGGTCACAGGGATCAAGGTGAGGAGGTGTTAGAATAGATTAATTAGTGTGTCTTCCTCTCTTGTCTCCTTCCCCTGACCTGGCGTGGTGAATGGAGGTCAGGTGGAGCAGGGTCAAAATAGCGTAATATAAGTACGGATCTTGTCCAGGTGAATTGAATTTGTTGGTTGGCTGGAGACAGGAAGGAAAGTTAAGGATTTTGTTTCATATGCAGCTGATTTTTCTTTTTTTCTTTTTTTTTTTTTCTTTTTTTTTTCTTTTCTTTTTTCTCTTTTTTTTTTAGGATATTGTGTACCTGTTTCAATGTGACTTCGAGAGTACAATGCTTATATCTCAGTCTTGGAAGTCCTGAGATTAGTGTTCGATGTCAGAGGTCCATGTACGGTAAACTATAATAAGAACATAAGAAATAAGGGAAGCTGCAAGAAGCGAATGCAGAACAGAAATAAACACATCATTCGAATTGTGATACTGGAAAAAAATCAAGTTTCGAAATAGAAAGTGAACAAACATCAGCTTTATGCGCAACTTACACGTCAATTTCCCGCAAAATAAAGCAAAACAGCCTGTGTGTATAGAGTATTTTTGACTTATATTCACTTGAACTATAACATCCCGAAGTATGTACCATAACTCACGGAACACCTTGTATGTGAAACGAAAAAAAAAAAAAAAAGGAAAAGAAAGAAAAAAAAGAAAAAGAAATGCAAAAATACCACTCATTTCAATACTCAAATTCAGAAAACTCAATTTCAAATATCCATGAATACCAAATCCTAACACAAAATAGAAAACGGAGAAACAAAAGAAGAGAAAAACTTATCCTTGTCTGGGTTTTGTAACTCGACGTATTTCTCTCGTCATGCAAGGAAAACAATCAAATTCAGAGAGCTTGAGATAGAAATAAAATCTTTGAGCGTGAAAAAAAGAAATAAATAAATCTTTCAGTCTTCTCTGAATATCGTGACTTGACACATTTCTCGTCATGTAAGGAAAATATTCAAATCCAATAACCTCAAATTTCAAAATCCATGAACGTGAAATCCAATACAAAATAGAAAATTGAAAACAACAACAACAACAACAAAAGCACATCAACCTCTCGTCCTTGTACTGTAGCCTGTCAC
>NC_087181.1:18071499-18108999 GCF_035594125.1 Scylla paramamosain
CGTGAATGACACATATTAACGAACGATATTAAAGAAATTATTATTTTTATTATGCACATTGTAAGTGCACCGCTCTTCAATTCTTTACTTCTTTTGTCCTTCCTCCTACACCTCTTTCCATTCTTCCCTTCTTTCATTCCTTCATCCTCCTTTCCTCGTACTCAAATTCAAAACATTTCTAAGAATTTCTAAGAATTTAAATAAGAAAAATACTACAACAAATATGAACTCTGAAGTCAGTCATCCTGCACATCACGAAAGCAAAACTGAAAAATTTTATTGCAAACAGATAGATAGTAAACAAAAACTACAATACAAATAGTTAAGAAGAAAAATTATTAATAGAGAATAACAAATGATCATAAAGAAGTACTTAATAATATTCATATATGTAGCACTCTTCATTTCCTTACTCCTTTCTGTCCTTTCTCCTTCTCTTCACTCCATTTTTCCTTCCTTTCATCTCCCTCTTCTCTCCTCCTTATAACTGGATTTCAAAACGTTCACGAATGAAAATGAGGAAAAATACAATAAAAATAAACCCAGAAATCAATCATCCTGCACACCACGCAACACGACTTAAAACTTATTGGAAACAGACAAAATAATAAACAAAAACTCTACCAATGCAAAAATAAAATCAAATAAAACAGGGAAATAAGTGACGCTGAACAGCAAACGATAACAAAGAAGTACTGGAACCAATATATAAAAAAAAAAGCACTGAATAACTAAATAAATGACAAATAATAAATAACAGTGTTGGATTGATGCAAGGGTAACGTACAGAGGATGTCGAGAGAGGGAGGGAGTCAGGGAGGGATGGGGGGTGACCTGACATTTAACACGCCATCTGCTCTCTGGTTATTGCACAAAAGGAAAGCTGCATGAGAGAACAATGAAGAGCAATTACCGGCACCCCGCACCACCGCGTCGTTACGATTGAAAAAGGCAATTAGCAAGAACTGATAATAAAAATAATAATAACTTCTTTTTTACTCTAGAATTTCTTCAGATATTTTTTTTTGAGTTCCTTGCCTTCCATTTTCTTTGACTTTGATCTCTTTCCTGACAATAATGATAGTAAAAATAATAGTAAACTTTTTTAAATCTACGTTTTCTTCATTTCTTTTTTTCTTCTGTTTGTCTGTCTGTCTATCTGTCTATCTGCCTATCTGTCTGTCTGTCTATTTGTCTGTCTGTCTGTCTGTTTGTCTGCCTGTCTGTCTATATCACTGTCTGTCGGGGCAAAGTTATTAGTCTCGCACAATATTCCCAGTGAGATGATACAAGACAACTCCCAAGGGATGGAAGGTGAGCTGAAGGCATTGGGGGGAGGGGGGATAGGCTCCAGACCTGACCACAGCATTGGATCGCCCTTCGAGGTTTTATATGTGGAATTTAATCATCTTTGAGGGAAGAGGAGGAGGATAAGAGGCGGGACGGTGAAACTGGATATTTTTAAAGGTTTATGAAGACTGTATATATGTATAAGTTTGTTATGATTGCTGTGTGTGTGTGTGTGTGTGTGTGTGTGTGTGTGTGTGTGTAGTTTTCTGTCTCTATCTCTTTCATGTTTATTTTACTCTCTGTGACGTTTGTTTTGGTTGTCTCTGTATGTGTGCTTCTGTTTTATTTATATATATGTTTTTATCTAAGTATGCATTTCTCTCTCTCTCTCTCTCTCTCTCTCTCTCTCTCTCTCTCTCTCTCTCTCTCTCTCTCTCTCTCTCTCTCACACACACACACACACACACACACACACACACATAAATTTCACGCACGCATTTATACTTCCGCTTGATTTCCTGCTTTCTCCTCTGTCTTCCTCCTCTTCCTCCTCCTCCTGCTCCTCCCCCTCCTCCTGTTCCTCCTCTTTTTCTCCCCTGGATGTAAATGAAGGCAATACATTTCCAAGACACATTCATGAGTAAGATGAGTAACGCGGGGAAGAGCAATGAAAGGAATACAATTAGGGTTTATGTACTGATAACATAATTTGCCTTTAACAGCTGGGGTGGTTTTGTCATTAAGAGTCATTAAGTTCTATAGTCCATTATGGTTAATGACACGTTATGACTCTAAGTAATTCTCCTTCTCTATGTTTACCTGATGGAATTGAATCAAGCGAGTAGTGTCTTTATTTTCGTACCTGTTAAGTGTTATTGTTAGTAATGTCGAGTTTAGAGTAGTGAATTACTGATTGCAAGGGCACGCTTGGATAAATTGGGAATAAGACATTAGCTTAGTTTACCCTGTGCTACAAGGCTATTAAAGAAAGTGCGCTACAAGTGTTTATAAAAGTTGTAAGTGAGGACTGGAAAATTCTTCAAGTTGTGAGAGGGTTGATACTGTATACTGTTCACATACACACACACACACACAAACAAACACACACACACACGAACGCCACTTCCCCTGGTAATGTATTCCAATGATTTATTGCTCTATTTGAAAAGCTATATATCTGTGCATTCCTATCTCCTCTTATCTCGGTGTATGTGTTTCTGTGTGTGTGTGTGTGTGTGTGTGTGTGTGTGTGTGTGTGTGTGTGTGTGTGTGTGTGTGTGTGTGTGTGTGTGTGTGTGAGAGAGAGAGAGAGAGAGAGAGAGAGAGAGAGAGAGAGAGAGAGAGAGAGAGAGAGAGAGAGAGAGAGAGAGAGAGAGAGAGAGAGAGAGAGAGGGCAAGTGCTCTGAAAACATAAAACGTGCACATTCAAGTATCTTATTAAAAAAAATAAAAATAAACAAATAAATAAAAGTTGCCTGGGTTTTACAAATTAATATAAACGAAAAAAAGAAAAAAACACCAAAATATACTCAGAACCTCGTTAGGCTTTCTGAATACGTTACTCTACACCAAATTAGTATAGAAAAATAAAACAGCGCAACGAAAGAAGGCCCCTCCTCACCCACCACATGTAATATATTAAAGTATATATATATATAAAAAAAAAATATTGCATCCAGGCGCCGCAACAAAACATATTGGAAATTTTTCAGTGTAGCGATAAATTTCTCTGTCGAGTTTTTCTTTATTTTGAGCCTCAGTGGAATGGGGTATTGTCACAGGGCATCAATGAGCGGAGAGTGCAATATCCTGTGTTGTGTTGTGTTGTGTTGTGTTGTGTGTTGAGTTGGGTTGGGTTGAGTTGACTTGTACTGTGGTGTTTCATCTTGTGTATCTTGTCTTCTGTCAAATGTTGTTGTGTTGTCTTGTGTTTTTCGGCCTTGTCTTGTCTTGTGTTGCTGTGTTGTCTTGTCATGTGTTGCGTTGTGTGGTGCAGTGTTGTGTGTGGTGCTTCCTTCCTTCCCGTAAGTCAGCCCCAGCATCACTACAGCCTTCAAAACATCGACTCAGTTAAAGAGAAACATATAACTCACTTTCCACTGCCAGTATATAATGATTTTGTGCGAGTGCAGGATACTGTTTTATCTACTTCATTTTGAAATTCTTGAAACATAATATTTGTTCACCTACATTAAAGTCTTAGTGAAAACGACATATGTTAACAGTTTTTTTCATATTTTCTTACTATTTACGGTTAATTCACATGAACCATTACATTTTATTAATTCACGTTGGTGGTGTTTTTTGTAATAAATCTAGTTTTGTAAAGGAATGGCCACTAAGACTATTTATTGTACATTTATCGTTTTTTTTATTTATTTTTTTTATTTATGGTTAATTTGGTGAGTCTCCTACATTTTATTCTTTTTTATTCTATCCATGTCAGACCTTTCGCAACAGTATTTTCATTATCCTAAAGCAAGAGTCTAAATAAGAGGAAATATTCGCATAATTCCCTTCTACCATTCACATCTTTTGTTTAATGTTGAATTGTGCGACAGTGAACATTTTTACCACATCATTCATTCATTTATTTTTGTAACATATTCCTTGCTCTTCTTTTGTTTCTCGTATGTTTTTTTTTGTCTGGGTTATTTTTATCTGTCTTCTCTCCCTCTTTTTATTGCGGCTTCCTTTCACTACGTTCATTTGTTTCCTTTTCATTGTGACGGAATAACGCACATACACGCTGACTCTCTCTCTCTCTCTCTCTCTCTCTCTCTCTCTCTCTCTCTCTCTCTCTCTCTCTCTCTCTCTCTCTCTCATTGTCATTCCCTACGCATCATTTCCTGGTTTATTTGAAAGGAAAGGAAATACTCTTTCTTTCCTTCCACATTTTTCTTTTCTCCTTCATGTACATTCTCTTTATATTTTTTATTTTCATGTTTTTTTTTTTGTGTGTGTGTGTGTGGAAACATTCTTCATTGCTGGTGAGTTGATGAATCTCTCTCTCTCTCTCTCTCTCTCTCTCTCTCTCTCTCTCTCTCTCTCTCTCTCTCTCTCTCTCTCTCTCTCTCTCTCTCTCTCTCTCTCTCTGATAAGCCATTCATACACAAAAAATAGTGACGACGATGATGATGATGATAGTGATGATGATAATGATGGTGATGATACTACTACCACCACTACAACTACTACTACTACTATCACTATTACTACCAACAACAACAACAACAACAACAAAACGAAACAAAACAAAACAAAAGAAAAAGAAAAGTCACCTTCTCATTTCCTCCTTTCAGCAGCATAAAAAGAAGAAAAAAAAGAAAAAGAAAAAGAAAAAGAAAAAAAATGAGGTAAAGAAGTAAAAACACACAAACCAAGCATCTAATTACCATGAGAGAGAGAGAGAGAGAGAGAGAGAGAGAGAGAGAGAGAGAGAGAGAGAGAGAGAGAGAGAGAGAGAGAGAGTATCCACTTCTCTTAGTAAAGGAGGAGGCGTCTGGAAAGGTTTGGAAAGTGAGTTAGCAAGAAGATTCGACTAAAACTCTAACTAATAGGAGGAGGAGGAGGAGGAGGACGAGGAAAAAGAAGACAACATTGAAAGGACTATTGGTGGCGTCCTGAAAAGATATAGACAAAGGACACAGGAGTAGAAAGACGAGAGGGAAAAAAAAGTCTATAATTGGTGCGGAAAAGAGAGAGAGGTAAATTAAAGAGTAGAAACAGCAAGGGGGAAAAAAATGGAGACAAAATTAAAAGAGAGAAGAATGTTGACAAAAGCTCGAGGAAGTTAAGGAGAGGAGAAGTAGTGTTTATTAATAACGGTAGGAAGGAAAAGGAAAAAAAAAAAAATGGAAGGAAAGGAATAAGAGGAAAAGAGGAAAGGACAAGAGGAATTTTTGGGGATAAGGAAGCAAGATTGGTGAGGAGAAAGAATTAAAGAAAGAAAGAAGAAAAAAACTCAGAGGAGAGAACGTGGAAGTGACAGGGGAGGAGAAGGAGGAGGAAGAGGAAGGAGAAGATGAAGGTGAGGAAGAAGGAGGAAGAGGAGGGAGAAGAAAGTGAGGAAGAAGGAGTAGGAGGAGGAAAAAGAGGAGAGGAACAAGTCCGCGAAGAAGGAAAGGAGAAAGGAATATTGGAGAAAAATGAAAGACAAGACTGAAAGACGAACATGGAGGTGGTGGTGGTGGTGGTGGTGGTACTGGTGGTGGTGGTGGTGGTGGTGGTGACACTAATAACTATTGGTGGTAGTGCTGATGGAGAATGATAGTGGTGGTGTTGCTGGTTTGTGGTTTAGTTTTCCCCATCACATTAACTCCTTACATATTATCTTCAGTAGCACACACACACACACACACACACACACACACACACACACACACACACGCCCGTGCCTCGCCGCTCGCCCACCGCCGCCCACAGTGTTGTCCAGGCTCGGTGTGTCCACAGCTTGCAGGGTGTTCCTCCCATCACGCCATGCCAGAGACACACACACACACACACACACACACACACACACACACATACAAATCAATGGGAAGGAAGAGGAAGAGGAAGAGGAAGAGGAAGAGGAGGGGAAAGAAGAAAAAATACGAGGAAAAAAAATATACATGGGGTTAGTGACTTTATAAGACTCGTGGAGGAGAAGCAGTCGGTGGAGGAGGAGGAGGAGGAGGAGGAGGAAAAGTCGGTGGAGGAAGAGGAGGAGGAGGAAGAGGAGGTCCATAAGTCAAGGCAAGAACGAGATTGGTGTCCCCCTTAGAGATGTCCTGCGGTCTGTGAGTCTCCGGGCTTCTCGTCGCAACACAACGATAAGGAGGGAAGGACAAGGACACGGGCGGGGACAGGGATGGAGACTGGGAAGAAGAGTGACAAATCTCCACAGGGAAATCCACGAATATCAGCAAAAAGGGAAGGAAACGAAGTCAGAGAAAAGTAAGAGAGAGAAAAAAAAGAAAATATAAAAATGAACATCCAGAAAAAGATATGTACGTAGAAAACTGAAATATGGGCCAAAAAATGGTGAACGAGAACTGAAACTGTAAAAAAAAGTACACAAACATAAGAACCAAATACGAACACGAAGAAAAAAAAAAGGGGGGAAAGAAAACGAAAATTATGGATGGCAAACTAAAGAAAACAGAAAAATACCGTGAACATGCTACAAAACAATAAAAACTCCAAATAGTGAGAAAAAAAAAACAGCAAAACGAGAATGGGAAAAACAAAACACAACCAAACCAATTACGAACCATTCAAAAAGAACCACACACAGATTGAAGGATAAAACTTAATGCATGAAACTGATCACCTAATCTTCTTTTCCTCCTCCTCCTCCTCCTCCTCCTCGTTATATCTAATTGGCTGGCGTAGGAGAGACCATAAGGAAACATGTGGAAAGGTTTTGTTTGTCCAGTTCACTGATGCCAAAACAGGAGAAAAAAAAAAAAAGGAAAAAAAAGTGTTAAATAAGGGAAGGTCGATAATGATAGATTCGCTTAGAGAGAGAGAGAGAGAGAGAGAGAGAGAGAGAGAGAGAGAGAGAGAGAGAGAGAGAGAGAGAGAGAGAGAGAGAGAGAGAGAGAATGTATGAGGCAAGGTATAGGCAGGAAAAGTTTTTGTTTAAGACACTAGAGGTAATGGAACTCTCACTCTCTCTCTCTCTCTCTCTCTCTCTCTCTCTCTCTCTCTCTCTCTCTCTCTCTCTCTCTCTCTCTCTCTCTCTCTCACAATATTATCGGAAAGGCCTAGCATGGGCCACCTAGTAAGCAGAATAGGCCGTGTGTGGGCTAGAAAATATTATGTGCTTAGGCCTCCCTTACTCCCTCTTTTTAGGCCTATCCCCCCCACCTTCCCTCTAAAAGTCTCATATTTACCCACCGAAGAGGAAGAAGGTAAACAGAGAAGATGACAAACTACATCAACGTATGCAAAAATAAGAAAAGTAAAAGGGAAATGGAATACGCAAAGGAAAAAAAGAGGAAAACATGAAAATAAGCATGAAAAGAAAGTAAATGTTATCAAAATATAAAGTGATTCCTTTATTAGATAACAAAAGTATATCAAAGTATATGTAAATGAGAAAAAGTACAGAGAAAAATGGAATATGCAGAAAAAGAAAGGAAAACATGAATGCAGAAAAGGATGAGAGAAATATATTGAGGTGATTCCTATATAAAATCACAGGATGAAGAAATATATGAGAAGTGGCGATAAAAGAAGATAGGATAGGAAGATAAGAGGGTAGGAAATGTAATGGGCAAAACTGCATTATAAGAGAGAGAGAGAGAGGACTGAGGCTTGAATGTTGAGGGAGAGAGAGATGAAAAGGAAGGAAATATTATGTTGGAAAGTATTTTGTTG
The DNA here is from genome assembly GCF_035594125.1 of Scylla paramamosain. Taxonomy (NCBI): domain Eukaryota; kingdom Metazoa; phylum Arthropoda; class Malacostraca; order Decapoda; family Portunidae; genus Scylla; species Scylla paramamosain. The sequence continues at coordinate 18,079,156 of NC_087181.1, forward strand.
GTAAAAAAATTATTTCCGTATTCCCCAAGAGATGAAAGGGAATAGGAAGAGAACATGTGATATTAGAGAACTGTGTAAGATTAAAGATAAAGAAAAAATGCATAAAAAAAGCAAAAGGCATGAGAATAAACGAAATATGAAAAAAAAAAAACGGAAATGTTGATAAAAAAAAATAAGAAGATGGAAAATGTAATAGCAGAAACCCAATACATAAAAAAGGGAGGATTGAAGGGAAGAAGCATGGAAAAGGAATGGAATATGATGCGTGTAGGGAGGAAATGGAGTTTAACATGTGCCGTCCACACAAAAGGAATATATATTTTGAGATGCACTATATCAAAACCGAAATATCCCTAGAAAAAATTGTAAGGTTAGTGAGTTTTTATAAATGACTCCAACAGTATATAAAGAATCCGAATGAAGCTTAATGTATATATAAATAAAAACTGAATGAAGACTCTCTAATAAACGTAAACATAACGAGGGTGGAAATTCTTAATGATGTATGATAGAATACGTGGATTTACTAATTAAACCTCAAGAAAAAAAATATAAAGAAAAGTTAATTTGAGAATGTTTCAGCCATAGTGTTACATTAGTTTATATCTCATTAGGTTACGTAAGGTGAGGTGAGGTGAGGTGAGGCAAGGTAAGGTAAGCTAAACTATTGTAAGGTTAAGAATAAGAAAGGTTAGGTTAATATTATGTTGCACTAGGGTTAGGTTAGGTTGCCAATATGTTGGACTTCGGTTGGGTTAGGTAAGTTTATGGTAGGTTAGTTACGTTACTGTTAGATTAGATTAGATTAGTTAAGATAGGTTGGATTACCGTTGTGTTAAGCTTAGGTTAGACCTTAAGTTAATGCTATTTTTGGTTAAGTTATCTTCAGACTCCTTAGCAAATTTAACAAAAACACGCCTAATTTTAATTTCTACTAGGAAGAAAAAAGAAAAAAAAAATAGATGGAAAAACTTTACCATTGTTTTTAAAATCCTCCTTGGTCTAAGTTATAATCCTCTCTAAGTTTCAATTAAATTCCCTCCTGCCGAGCTCGTGTCCTTTAAAAAGAAATATCATTATGGTATATTAAATTTTTGTAAGCATCTTCTCTTTTAAAAGCGTCGGATTCCTCAATAAAAATATCTTACAAGAGTATTTTCATCTTCATTTCTATTATTATTATTATTTTCATCTCCCTTCCTTTCACCAGTTTTCCTTTTTCCGTCCCTTTCTTCTCTTACCTACCTCCTTTCCTTTCATCTCCTTCCCTTTTCCATTCTCTTATATTTCCTACATTCCAATAGTTTTCTTTTTCTCTCTCAGCTCTCTCCTGACTTCCTTCTGTTCTTCTTCCTTTATCTTTTTCTCGCCTATTTCCCTTCCTCTCTCTTCCTTCCCTTCTGTCAGATTTTCAGAACTTCTTTCTTTCATTTTTCTCCGTCCTTTCCTTTTCCATCACCTCCTTTTCCTTCTTCATTTATCTCCCTTTCATCTTCTTCCGTCTTTCCTTCTGCCATCTTCCTCTTCCCTTCCCTTCTCTCTTCCATTGTCCTCCTTTCCCTTCTCATTCACCTTCCTCTCATCTTTCTCTGTCTTTCCTTGTTCCACCCTTCCCATTCACTTTCCCTTCTCTCTCTTTTCATCTCCTTCCGTTCTTCTCTCTTTTATTCATCCCCTTTAATTCCCTCTCACTTCCGTCCTTCCACCTCCCTCTTCCTTTCCCCTTCATCTTCCTTCTGTCTCTCTTCCATCTTCCACGTCTCATCTCTGACCTTCCTATACGGGCGTGCCTAACATGACCTAAAGTAACATAACACGCCTCGTCATGACCCGACATGACCTAACACTCAGGTGCGGAATGTGACCTAGCTGGGGGAGACAATCTTTCGTGGATTTACAGAAAGGTCACATGAGGCGGTTGACAAATGACTTTTTTTTTAAGCTCTTGGTAGTAAAGGTCAGAGAAGTAACGGCTGGTGGTGGTAGTGGTTGTAGTAGTAGTAGTAGTAGTAGTCGTGGTGGTGGTGGTGGTAGATAGCTAAATGATGATGATGCTGATGATGAAGATAATGATAATAATGATAACAACAAAACAACAGCAACAACAACAACAGCAACAACAACAACAACAACAACAACAACAACAACAACAACAACAACAATAATAATAATAATAATAATAATAATAATAATAATAATAATGATAACGTATTTGTGTTTTCCAGGTGAGGGCGTGAGAGGCGCAGGTGGGCGTGAGTTGCTACAGATGACAGCAACGACAGGTACGCGGGGTGGGGAACAAAGAGAGAGAGAGAGAGAGAGAGAGAGAGAGAGAGAGAGAGAGAGAGAGAGAGAGAGAGAGAGAGAGAGAGAGAGAGAGAGGAACGCATCCGGGAAACAAAGATAAACGATACAGCAAATGATAAACCAGAGAGAGAGAGAGAGAGAGAGAGAGAGAGAGAGAGAGAGAGAGAGAGAGAGAGAGAGTATCTTCACTACCACATCTCAGTTTTTGTTCTTTCTCCTTTTTTCAACTTCATTCTTAGCACCTCTCTCTCTCTCTCTCTCTCTCTCTCTCTCTCTCTCTCTCTCTCTCTCTCTCTCTCTCTCTCTCTCTTACGACCCCACAGAAACCTTACTTTTCTCTCCCTAGCAATCTGATGCCAACCTTTCTTCTTCCCATTACTACTACTACTACTACTACTACTACTACTACTACTACTACTACATTTTCTTTCACTCTCTACCGTTGGTCTTTGTTTATATTTGATTATTTTCATATTTCATCGATCCGTGCAAAACAGATACCTGGATTCACCTGTCGAACGTTAAATATCCAAGCTGAAATCATGATAAACGAGAATATTTACATGACAGGAATTCGCGTGGGGAAAGTTTACTGAACTGGAATTTAGATGGAAGTGGCGCGGTGTTAGGTGAGTCGAGCCGCGAGCATCCATTCCAGGTAAAGGTAACAAGTCCCACACACCTGTTCCCAGAAGGCTACTGACGAGATCCACTCCGGGCAGGTTACAGGTTCAGGGCAAGTGGAGTTAGATGGAAATGGTGGCTGTTTTTTTTCTTGCCCCGGTTCAGGATGCAGACTAATTAGTTAAGTAGGGATAATTATAGCGAGATGTGAGGGGGAGGTAATGATCACTGTCACTTCTCAGCTTCCTTCTCCATTTCCCTTGCCATCTCCATCTCCTTTTCTTCTTCCTCTTGCTTCTCCTCCTCTTCCTCCTCTTGTGTGTGTCTTTCTATCTCTCTCTCTCTTTCTCTCTTCTCGTTCTGGTATTTTGCTTTCTTCCGCGTATGCTTCTTCCTTTTCTATCGATTTATTTGTTATTCCTGTTTATCATTATCTCTCTTCTTTCTCTCTTCTTTCTTCCTCCTCCTCCCTTTCTTCTTCTACTCCTCCTCTTCCTCCTCCCGTTGTACTGTATATGCATATTTATCCTCACTTTTCTCCTTTTCTTTTCCCTTCTCTTTCCTCTTCTCCTTCCTTTTCTGAACTTCTGAATATTAATCTCCTCTTACATTTCCTCCTCTTCCTCATTTACGTCCTTCTCGTCTTCGTGCCCTTCCCCCTCCTCCTCCTCTTCGTCCTCGTCCTCATCCTCCACCTCGTCTTTATCCTCTTACTCCTCTTCCTCCTACCACTTGCGTTGCTAAGCATGAATCTCCTCCTCCTCCTCCTCCTCCTCCTTCTACTTTATCTTGCCTTCATCCTCTTATTCCTCTTTCTTCTTCTAATATTCATGATGCTAAGTATGTACCACCTCCTCCTCCTCCAACTGGTCTTTATTCCTCTTCCTTCTTCTACTCATTTTGATAAGTGTGTCGTCTCCTCCTCCTCCTCTTCTTCCTCCTCCAAAGTGTCTTTACCCTCATACTCTTACCCTCTTGTCGCTACAAATGCATCTCCACCTCCTCCTTTATCTTCTCTTCACCTTATTCCCCTTCCTCCTCCTTCTATTCATGTTTCTAAGTATATAACTCGTCCTTTTCCACCTCCTCCTCCGTATACACAGCTGTTATGTAGGGCATACGTGATGGTGATCCCGCCCTTCGTGTTTTGATCTCCCAGCGTCTGTCTACCTCCCGCCAGCCACCGCAGCGCCTTAGTAACACCAACAGTATTAGGTTCGCTGTGTTCGTAAAAAGGTTCTCAGTGTTGGTGAAAGCCTCAACTCCCCTCAGAGACATTCTTTCGTTGCGCTCAGGAATATGAATGAAAGGAGAACGGGAGAGTGGGAGTGGGAGAAGGACTAGAGAGAGAGAGAGAGAGAGAGAGAGAGAGAGAGAGAGAGAGAGAGAGAGAGAGAGAGAGAGAGAGAGAGAGAGAGAGAGAGAGAGAGAGAGAGACTAATGTAGCTTTTAATCCCATGTCACGTTTTCTCATTCAGAGTTGGCCAAGGACGGACTAAAAAAAAAGAAAAAGAAAAAGAAAAAAGAAAAAAAGCAGAAAGAAAGAAGAAAAAGTAGAAAATCTTTGAAATTTCACCTACTAACCAACGTTCCAATCAGATAACGAGAGGGACCATTAAGAGCCAACAAGAATTTACGACCAGAGAAGAAATGATGATGTAATATTCTCTCTCTCTCTCTCTCTCTCTCTCTCTCTCTCTCTCTCTCTCTCTCTCTCTCTCTCTACTGGTCTAAAAAATGTTTACATGTCGTTTCCTTTTCTTCCCCGCGATTCACGAGATGTGTTTTTTTTTATTTCATTTTATAAGAAAGTGAGGGTCAAACACGTGTCGCTGATGTGAAGGCTCTCTCTCTCTCTCTCTCTCTCTCTCTCTCTCTCTCTCTCTCTCTCTCTCTCTCTCTCTCTCTCTCACGGTTCAATCTAGACTGTTGATGTCCTTACTGTCCTCCCTCCTCCCCATACTACCTTTGTCCCTACACTCCCCACTCGCTCCCCACAATTCCTCTCTCACCACCAATACTCCACACTCCCTCCCCACATCGCCCATTCGTGTCCCAGGTTCCAATCACCCCCGCAAGACCAGTTTCACGCCCCAGTGTCTCCCTAATCAGCACGTGTCCGGAGCTCTGGAGATTGGCGGTGATAATGCCTGAGCTATCGCCAACGTTGTAATATTGTGCAGGCGTGACTGTTGTGTGCTGGTGGTGGTGGTGGTGGTGGTGGTGGTGGTTGAAGTTAGTGGAAGACGTGGTTGTTAATTGTGGTGATAGTTGAGCATGCTACTATGAGCTACTACTATTATTTTTTTATTATCGTTACTATTATCATTAGTAGTAGTAATAGTAGTAGTAATAGCATTTTATTTTCAGTTCTGTCCTCTAACTGTCTTCAGCCTCTCTCTCATCGCCGCAGTGTTGCATTTCTTGCTATCTTCTACCGTTATTTTCACGCTAACCTCTCTTCTAACCTTGCTAACTGCATGCCTCCCCTCCTCCTGCGGCCTCACTGCACATCACTGTCTACTTTCTCTCGCCCCTATTCCGTCCACTTCTTTAATGCAGGAGTTAACCAGTATTCTCAATTATTTATCTCATTTTCTCGCAAACTCTGAAACTCCCTGCCTGCTTCTGTATTTCCTCCTTCCTGTGACTTGAACTCTTCCAAGATGGAGCTTTCAAAACAATTACCCTCCAGTCTAATAGTAGTAGTAGTAGTAGTAGTAGTAGTAGTAGTAAGAGCAAGACCAATAAATGAGTAGAAAATCAAACAAAGGAAGAAGAGAAAACGATATGCATGTCTGAGAGTAAAAGGTCTCTGAAAAATGTGAAATAGTTTGGTATGAAAATGTGTGGTAAAGGAGAGAGAGAGAGAGAGAGAGAGAGAGAGAGAGAGAGAGAGAGAGAGAGAGAGAGAGAGAGAGAGAGAGAGAGAGAGAGAGAGAGAGAGAGAGAGAGAGAGAGAGAGAGAAATGAAAAAAATAAAGAGGAAAACATATCTAAAAGCGATAAAATATAGAGAACACCCAAACAATCATTACAATACGGTCGAAAAAGAGAAAAATAATAATAACGAGAACGATAGATAAGTGGATGATCTGTTATTATGCTACTCACTTTTCACCCAACCAAACTTGAATACAGCCCTGCCATAATGATTCGACTGACGGAAGAAAAGTAAAGAAAAGCGCCACACTACACAAAAATAAGAAAACAGAATAAAACGCAAGACAAAGGCTGCTGGAATATGCTGATGAGGACAACCTAATTAAAGTTCTTGTTTTTCTTCTTTTATATACAGAATAAACATTAAATACACTACGTACTGGACTGGCGGAGCTCGCGGCGACGTGAACGAGGCGAGTCAAACTTCCATGGCCTGACGTGGACGCGGGTTTTGATGTGAATTACAGCTGACCCCTCTGACTTCATGACTTCATCACGTAACCAAGCGTATAGCAGGTAACTCATGTAATTGTGTAAGGGCGTTATCACCTATACAATGTCTACCTGGAGGTCTGGCTAATACTTCTGGCTACAGTCACGTCATTTCTGGCCTCTGAGAATTCTAAATATCAGAGTCCATTTGCTCAATACACCGTCTGAGAGCTGTGGCCAGCGAGGGCGTGGAAAACATTAGGAAGACTCTCAATAGAAGACATGAAATAGTCTGATAATGGTGGAGGGAGAGGAACAGACCCTGAATCATCCAAAGTTGAATTTTCAGCAAAGGTCGGGTCGAGGAGCGCAGCTCTGGAGATGGATGAGGTGCAGCGGTGGTGCCATCAGGCTGAAATAGTGGAGGGAAAGATGAAGAAAAGTTGCTGGCGTTCATTTTCGTTAGGTGCCAGAAATCACGGGGAAAGGATTACATCTGAAAACATTTTGATATTTTCTATTAATAAGAGAGTTTCTGGCCAGCTTAAGAAAACTCTGGGAATGATTCCGGGCAGAAATGTAGAGCGGGTGAATTTCAGATGGAGGCTCAGGTGCCGCTTGTCGGCCGCTCTTAATCATGTATAGCACGAGAACAGGCTGAGTTAAAGCAAGGCTTAGAAGGTTCAGGACAAGAGAAAGAGTGAGGAATGAACGCCTCAAAGTCAGACATAATTATTTTCATCAAGCGCGCTGCACACACAGATGTGCCTCCGACATGGCAAGTCAGAATAATATCTCAGTTCTCGCCAACTAGCAGAGGCAAAGCGCCCGAGGCACCTCCGGTTTGGAAGATCCTGAGCAGGAATTAGAGTGAAACGACAAGATACAGATATGATACTACTACTACTACTACTACTACTACTACTACTACTACTACTACAACTACTACTACTACTACTACTACTATAATAACAAAAGCAGCAGCAACACCACCACTACTACTACCACCACCACCACCACTAATAATAATAATAGAAATAACAAAAAAATAATAATGAAGAAAAAAAAAGCCAACAACTTATTTGTCTTCCTATTTCGTGGGCTCATTCTCTGCCAAAGACGGGAGACCCTACCTTGCCTTACTTAATTAACCTTACCTTTTGTTTCTGGACAGAGCATTTGGTTCCCTCCTCCGCCCCCTCCCCTTTCCTCCGCGTCTTCTCTTTCCCTCCCTTTCCTCCATTCTTTCTTTCTGTCTTACATTTCTTCTGACTCTCCTTCCTCACCGCCTTAGTGCCCTCCTGAATCTTTCTCCTTTTCTTCACCATCTCTCTACCCTTCACTTCCTCTATTCCTTCTTTCACCACCGCTTTTCTCATTCAATTTTCTGTCTGCTCTCTCTCCTTTCCTTCACTTCCTTCATTCCATCTCCTTTACTTTTATCCCCACTTTTACTCTTCCTCATTCTTCCTTTACTTCCTTCCTCCCCACTCACTTTGTATTCAAGTTTCATCCTCCCCTCTCTCCTTCCTTCTTTCCTAATTACCTTTCTTCTATCACCTCTTTCCTTTCCGCTCTCCTACTTAATCTTCCTTCTTCCTCCCGCAGACCCTCCAAGGAGTCTGAAGGAGTGGCTGCTGTAATTGTACTTCCTTGCTTTCCACATTAATTAGATTCTGGACAACTAAATTTATCCCGTACGCGATTACTGGAGGAAGAGAGGAAGGAAGAGAGGAAGGAAGAGAGGAAGGTAGAGAGGAAGGAGGGAGGATGCCAGGAGGTAGGAGAGAAAGGGAAGAATAGGGGAAGATAAAAGAGGAATAAGTAAAGAGATTAAGAGAAACAGGAGGTATTTTCATATGGGATGGAGGGATGGAGGAAAGAAGAGTGGGAGGGAGGGGGTGGAGGAAAGAAAGGTGGGGGAGAAGGGAGGAAAGGAGGGATAGTTAAGTACGTTTTGAGGGTGAAGTAAATGGGAAGGAGGGAAGGAGGGAAGGAAGGAGGGAGAGATAGGAGGAGGAAAGTTTAGGAGGAAAGAAAAGAAGGTAAGCATTTAAGTACAGGAGGGAGGGAGGAAAGGAGGGAGGGACGGAGGAAAGGAGGCAATGAAGTAAGTATGTAAAACGGGAGGTGAGAGAGAGAGAGAGAGAGAGAGAGAGAGAGAGAGAGAGAGAGAGAGAGAGAGAGAGAGAGAGAGAGAGAGAGAGAGAGAGAGAGAGAGAGAAATTGAAGCAGGTACCGCGAGACAAGGAAGAGGAAGAAGGAAAGAAAAAAAAATGGAGATAAAACGAACTTGCAGACAGAAAGGAAGAAAGAAGAGGAATGACGTGAGGAGGAGGAGGAGGAGGAGGAGGAAGAGGAGGAGGAGGAGGAGGAGGAGGAGGAGGAGGAGGAGCTGACACAGGAAGCCAGGAATGGACATAAGGCGATAGAGACAAAGGAAGAAAAGATGCCAATAAGCTTAGAGAGAGAGAGAGAGAGAGAGAGAGAGAGAGAGAGAGAGAGAGAGAGAGAGAGAGAGAGAGAGAGAGAGAGATGAGAATTAATATAAATCTTAAAGTTATGCTTCTATACATCAATGAAACGACAGGTGACTTAAAGAACACAGAAGGTACAGGTAAAGATGGTATCAGAACCTCCACTTGTCTGTTGGAAGAATAAGCTAGTTACCCCAAGGTGAAGAAAAGGTAAAGAAGAAAATGGCAGCACCGTATTATTGCATTACTGGAAAATATGTTTGTATGTTCGTGTACACATTTGCTTCTCATCACTCCAGGGGAAAGACGCCTAAACATGCTACGTTTTCTGCTAAAAAGGTGGTATTTTTCTTCCGTTCCTTCTTTCGTAGCACAAAATCAGCCCGTGTTTTTCTAGTTTGTGTGTTAAATTCCTAGTCCTCAATGTAATTCTGAGAGAGAGAGAGAGAAAAAAAAAACGCTCATATTTTCTTCTTCCTTTCGATCTTTCCTTTCTTAGCATAATCAATTTATGTTTACCTAAAATGTCTGTTAAATCTTTATTCCTCCCTATGATTTCATTCCTCTCAGCAGCTAAAAAGGTAAAATATATACAAAAGTCTTCATATTTTCCGTCACCCAAGCATATCTTTTCCTTATTAAAATAACAAGCTGGTTTGTACAGTATGCATTCTTTACCTGTATGAAAGACCGGCCCGGGAAAGAAATGAAAAAATCCCATTCACTACGTCTTTCCTTAAAAGAAAAAAAAAGATAAGAACGAGAAAGGAAGGCCAATTTTGTTCACGTGACGTCTAAAGATCCTATGCTGTTTTCTATTCCCCCTTTGACTAACATGGCATAAATATTTTTCGAGGGCAGACATTCATATTTTACACTGAAAAGCTTGTTCGTTTCATAACCTTACAAACCGAATATTAAATAAACTTTTTTTAATATCTTAACAAAATGTATATATGCAAAACGTTTGTGTATTGTTCTCTATTCACTCCTGCGACTAAAAGATCTTAACTATACAGGGAAGTTTTGATATTTTACACTAAACACATTCACCTTTTTCTTATCTTACTGGGAAAACAAACTCGTGGAAAATATACAGCGTGTGCATTGCGTTTTGTTCCCTTTCGCAATTAAGAGGTGAAATATACACGGAGCTTTTAATATTTTGCCTTAAACATATTGACATTTTTTCCCTTATCTTACTGGGGAAAAAAACTCGTGGAAATATATACTATGAGTTTTGCTTTCCATTCCCGTTCAAGAAGATAAGAACATAAGAGTACAGTGCATTGCTTTCTATCACCTTTCATAATTGAGAACAGAAATATACACATTTTTCATATACTTTACACTAACCACGAGTAAACACGTAGCCTGCGTATTGCTTTCTATTCCTCTTTCACAATTAAGAGCTAAAATATACACACACAAAACTTTTAATATTTTACCTTAAACAAGTTCATCATTTTTCTTATCTTACTGGGAAAACAAACTTGTGGAAACATGTAGTCTATGCACAGCCTTTCTATTCCTCTCTTACAATTAATATCCAAAATATACACGTGTCTTTTCATACATTTCCCATTAAACATGTGTTCGGTCTCTTGCCAGCGTGAGTGAATGGAAGCTCCCCAACCTTGCCTCACTTCGGCACGTGCACCCAACGCTTTCCTCTTCCCTTTTACGTGCGAGAGCAAAACGCATATTCCCCGCCGCTCAAATTTATCCCCCGCCTCAATATTCGCAGTGAAGTGGAGCATCAGTATTGGCGGAGCGTCGAGGCGCTGCTGGTGGGAGTGCTGTCCTATTTACCGAGCTCAGAGCCACCACAAAGGAACGCAAAGGAAGAGCCGGAAGCAGCAGACCTGTTGGCGTGACCTTAGCAGAAAAACACGTGTAGGGAACACACACACACACACACACACACACACACACACTTGGGCATCTTCCTCAGTAGTTCATCTATGTCATGCACTGATTGGTGGTGGAAATGTGTGTGTGTGTGTGTGTGTGTGTGTGTGTGTGTGTGTGTGTGTGTGTGTGTGTGTGTGTGTGTGTGTGTGTGTGTGTGTGTGTGTGTGTGTGTGTGTGTGTGTGTGTGTGTGTGTGTGTGTGTGTGTGCAGAAGCAGCAGCTCTTCATGAGTGACTCACTAATCAAGCAAGCTACGTACTCAGCCAGCAGAACGAGGAGGAGGAGGAGGAGGAGGAGGAGGAGGAAGAGGAGGAGGAGGAGGAGGAGGAGGAGGAGGAGGAGGAGGAGGAGGAGGAGGAGCGCTGATATTGAAGAGGAGGCTGCGGGTCTGCATTACAGTGGGTGATCGTGGCTTGTATCTCACCACTGCGGTCGTCGCCGTATGGAGCATCAAGCGGCCAGACCACCTTCCCCTGAGACTGAGACTGAGTAATGCCACTTTAATAAGGACACGAGGTAACACGACACATACAAATAAGAGCGGCAGTTTCTCTACATGGGCATACTCAAACTTAATTATTACAAAGTGGATGTTTTACTGCAGAATTTGAGTTACGGCGCTGCAGTCACGAGATTAAAAGAATCTAAAAAAAAAAAAAAAAGAAAGAAAAAAAAAGATGAGGGAGGAAGATCGCGAAGACAAAAGAGTGAAGGATGGAATTCATCAAGAAATGCAAAGGATGTGTGTCACGGAGAAAGAACCAAGAGAGAGAGAGAGAGAGAAATAACCGGGGGCGACACAAGCACGGCGCTAATCCCTGACTGAGGAAACGGCGAAAGAAGAAGAAAATAACAGAGATCATATGCTGCCGATTACGGATACGAGCGACTGCAACATCTTAAAACAGTGACTCAGAATCGAACCAGGACACGAGGGGAAAACTACCTAACTCTTAAAACACTGCGAATCGACCCCACAACGCAGATCTGAGAGACAAAAAACCACACCACAAACCCACAAAGCCCAAGGGTAACGTCGCTAATGCACCGAGGATATAAGAGCGACCAATATTACATTCTTCTTGCGTTAGTAGGCGGTCGCGTTACACCTGAGAGGAGCGGGCGGTGGATGGTGGGTGCTGGGAGGTGCCAGGTGTGCTGATGTACCCGGCCACTTACCTGAGACAAAGGTGAGAGGGCGAGGCCACAGGTGAGTGGTGTGCGGACCAGAATACCTCAAGGACCACTCACAAAGGGCGCGTGGGGTCACTACTCAATGAAGGATCTGCTCTCATGTTCCTTCATCCCTCGCCCGCACATACCTGGGAGTGAAAGGGTTATTCAGCATCTGGCTTCATTTGCTGACATTTACTGTTGGCATTTAATATTCACTCATGTATTTACGTTTAGTTCGGACACAAGTGGCAATATGTTCAGTCCCCGGAAGCTGACATTAATTCAGTTCGTTGGCCATTAAATATTTTCGTCATTATTCATATTTACTGAGGATGAAAGTTACAAGATATTCAGCCTTATCATTTCAGAAACACGGAACTTACTTAGCGATAGATACTACAAATGACATCACTTTCACTTCTGTCTGTTATATATTTTCATGCTTTAATTTTACTTTATCCTCAGCAGATGTCAGTGTGCTGAGGAAAATTCTGGCCGTATAATGAACAACGCTCTTATGAACCATGGCATTACTCCCCCTGCGCTTTATGTACTGTGTGTTTCATCATTAATAGCCAGACTGAATACAAACCAGTCCACAACAGCATCACATCACGCGTTGCATTATAAACAGTTCCCTTTGCCACCACACCGCCGCGATGCTTACTGAGCCGCCGCGCCACTCAGATGATACCTCGACATGTCCTGGTAACTCTTTCAGCTTTCCTTGTAAACATAGCATCAGTATTCGCGTCCTTGCATCTTCTATCAATCAGTGTAACATCACCTCAAGTCTTTCAAGCCTAAAGATGTTGAACGTTTAAAAATCATGACTATTAACACATAACCAAATACATAAACGCTACATTTGCTGATCATTAAGGCAGTGTTGCTTACCACAGCCTCACAGGAGAAGAAAACTGTAATGTGGTCTTTTGTTTTGTATTGTTTCGCGCTCCTTTGTAAATTATTATGAATCTTATCTCGCCGTGACACTGATCCCACGCACACAAAAAGAATGCGAATCAACAAAAGAAGCTTGGAAGTGAAAGCGCCTTCAAAGCCATATGACACAACTGTCTGCAACAAATGTTTTCCTTTATCTGACGGGACAAGCGAACGAATGAATGAAACAGACTGACGTGCGCGTGAATAAAACGTTTGCATCTTAAATTTGACTCACATGATGGAACAGAATTGAACAGCAAAACGATTCAGTGCGAAAGGATCCAATGCCCTTTGGAATGCAATGAGAGGGATGAAAACCCATGATTCGCTTTATGGCTGCTCCTAAAGGTCACTAACGAGCTACAAGACTTTCAAATGACTCAGTTAAAAGTATCAGGAGGATATAGAAATAGAAATGCTAAAGCAAAATTGAAAAAAATCATGAAGCTAAGGAATGTATTGCGCTCTTTATATAACATGGAATACGAAAGGTTATCATAAGTATTACATTCAAACAATAAAGATGACAAAATAAAAAAGAGAGAGACAGAGGCCCTAAACGAATGAATAAATAAACATGGTACGCAAATGATAAGTGAAATTCTTTGGAAATGAACCAGAACTTATAAAAAAAAAAAATAAATGAATAAATGAATAAAAAAGAGGGCATATACAAAAAAAGACGGACAGAAAAACGAAAAAGAAAAAAGAAAACGAAAGAAAGAAAAATAAACACCTAACAAATAAAAAAAAGACATAAAACTAATAAAAAAGAAAGCAACAAAGAAAGGACACACAAAAAAAAAAATCTCTTCCCGGTTTCTTGTGGCTGTGACGATCCCTCTTTGGTGACAACGAGGCGTGCCGGCGTGTTAACAAGGGCAGAGGAGGCTGGGTGGCGTCCGTGTGGTGTGTCTTTATTCCTACGCCACCAGGCAGGGGATGAGAAAAAGAAAGAAAGAAAGAAAAGAAAAAAAGAAAGAAAAAAAAAACAAGGACTTCTCCCGCCACCACATCTTTATCAGTGGGAGTCCAGGAGTGATGGGGATGATGGTAGGAACACAAAGGAACACAAAGAAGGTAAAGAAAGAACAAGCAGCTTCATGTCTATTGGTCCTTACAGTTTTATTTATTTATTTATTTTCTTTCTTCCCTCCACCCCACATATTATTTCTTGAGGAAGAAGAGGAGGAGGAGAAGGAATGGAGAGATTATATAGGGCCAACTAAATAGCAACATATCTTTAATGGATCTGCACGTCCTTTTGGGAGTTAATCGTAAAAAAAACTATTAAATAAACAAAGAATGCGAGATAGGATAGCATGAAAGAAGAAATACAAAAAATACAAAAAAAAAGGAGGTGAAAGAGAAAGAGATGGAGGAGCAGGGGTGAAAGAAAGGGAAAAAAGGGAAGGGGAGAGGGAGGAGGAGGAGGAAGAAAAAAGGTACTGGAGAAGAACAAGAGAAGAAGGGGAAGGAATAAGAGAGTAGACAAATGTGATACAGGAACGCAGCAAAAATATAAGAATAAAAAGAGAAAAGAGAGAATTTGGAAGAGAGGAAGTGAAGCAACAAGTGGAAGAGAAAGATGAGGAGGAGGAGGAGGAGGAGGAGGAGGAGGAGGAGGAGGAGGAGGAGGAGGAGGAGGAGGAGGAAAACCAAGAAGAGAAAGAATAAAAAAGAAATAAAAATATTAAGAATAACCCCCCAAAAAATGAAAACTAGTTCAAGAAAAGAAAAAGAAGAAGGAAAAATGAAAACAAAGGATAGACAACAATAGGAAATAAAAAGTAAAAGAAGTGAGACAAAGGAAGATAAGGAAACATGATAAGAGAGAAGTATGGTCATGACAGGCGAATTCACTCACTCTCTCTCTCTCTCTCTCTCTCTCTCTCTCTCTCTCTCTTGACTGATGATGAAGACTAAAGCATCGTATAATCACAGGCAATATCTCATCTATTTAATCTACTCGGAAAATGCTGCCTCGTGATTGGCTACATGTGCTTCAGTGTTCTTACCTCGACCAATGAGAGGAAAGGAACAAAGAGCGGAAAGTCCGTATGAAGGTTAATGATGAAAATTTCTTCTTTTTTTTCCATTTTTTTCTTTTTTTATGAGTACATGTTTATTTTCGAGGAATTTCACTTGGTATCAAATTATTTATATTGGTATTTACTTATTTGTTTATTTGTTCATTCATTCACTTATTTATTCATTTACTTATTGATCTATTTATCGATATATGCATCTATCAAGCTATTCACTCCCTCATTCATTCATTCACTGTATTTATCTATCTTCGTTACATTCCTTTAACGTGTCAGAATCCATTCAACTCTTCTTTTCTTTTCTTTTCTGTATTTTCTGTCGTTCTTCAAAAGTTTATCTCAGGATTTCTTTTTTTTTTTATTTAATTTTCACTCGTCTATCTATAAGTTAAGTCGAACCGTGAACGTGCGATGCTTGACTCCCTGAATGCAACGCTGAATATTGAATGAGCTGTACTTGAGTCTTTTCTTTCGCTTCGCCGCTGAAGTCTGGCGTCACATATGCTGATTTTTCTCGTGAGAGTGTCTTCCTCTTGATGAAATATTAAAGAGAGAGAGAGAGAGAGAGAGAGAGAGAGAGAGAGAGAGAGAGAGAGAGAGAGAGAGAGAGAGAGAGAGAGAGAGAGAGAGAGAGAGAGAGACAGGCAGACAGACAGACAAAGAAACAGAGAAACAGAAACAGTGACAGAGACAGACAAACAGACAAACACAATGACGAGATGCTCAATTAAATTCAGCTCATTTCATTTCAATTCAGTTCTTTATTTATTAAACTGGCTCGGCACAAATAACATTTACATATAATATCATTTACACTCGTACCCGCCCCTTAAGGATTTGCCCAGGCACTACACTGACACACAGACAGACACATGCAAGCCGACAAAGAGAAATACAGACAGACAGGTAGACAGATAGAGAGAGATGAACAGACAGACAGACAGAGAGACAGACAGAGATCGAAAGATTTACACATACAGACAGACATATAGACAGACAGACAGACAGACAGACAGAGACAAACAGAGTCAGGCAAACAGAGAGAGAGAGAGAGAGAGAGAGAGAAAACAAGCCCCCTTTCTAAATAAAAAAAAAAAAAAGGTAAACAAATAAATAAAAAAAATATTAATCCAAGTATAGTTAACATTTTATTGAAACTACAAGTGTGAAATCGCTGGAATCATCACAAATCATTTCCATCACGTAACAAAGACCGGTGGGGCGACAAATAAAAGGCTTAATACACTGACACACTTAATCTGTTTAAATGTCAGTAATGGGATCTGAACCCTTTTAGCCCAAAACACACATGACCAAATGAAAGGAGAAATATAACGAGAGATTAATAAAGAAAATTGAAATATAAGTTTGTGTATTAGTCTGAGTATACCAAGAGAGAGAGAGAGAGAGAGAGAGAGAGAGAGAGAGAGAGAGAGAGAGAGAGAGAGAGAGAGAGAGAGAGAGAGAGAGAGAGAGAGAGAGAGAGAGAGAGAGAGAGAGAGAGAGAGAGAGAGAGAGAGGAGTTTATTCTCATTTACTATAGTTTTTTTTTAGAATTTAATAACTATACACTATAAAAAAAAACTAAAGTGTATGGTATATATACTGTCAACATACTTCTGTTCTCTCTCCTCCTAATATTTAAGCATTACCGCGAGAGAGGAGCATCCAGACAACACCGTAACTAAATCGACTAACTTTCTGTGCATATCTTCACAATTCTCTTCCTGGGAGCTGCATATTAAACGCATCTCTCTCTCTCTCTCTCTCTCTCTCTCTCTCTCTCTCTCTCTCTCTCTCTCTCTCTCTCTCTCTCTCTCTCTCTCTCTCATCACTACCACATCTCAGTTTTTGTTCTTTCTCCTTTTTTTCAACTTCATTCTTAGCACCTCTCTCTCTCTCTCTCTCTCTCTCTCTCTCTCTCTCTCTCTCTCTCTCTCTCTCTCTCTCTCTCTCTCTCTCTCTCTCTCTCTCTCTTTCTCAGTATTCACACACAAAGCCACACGTGTTTACAGTACAAAAGAAAAAAAAATCGTCTTTTGGAGAATAAATACAAATCAGAAAGTAAACTCGTGTCCGTGGCGTCCCGATAAAGAAATCGTATCCGAACTTGAGAATTGGAGAGTCCGGAGAGTCTGACTTGAGATTTGGACTCACGAAAACTTCAAATGAGAAAAGTCCGTGAGACCAAAGATGGTGTAACTTCATGTAACTGGGCCTTATTGTGTCTGTCTGTCTGTCTGTCTGTCTGTCTCTCTGTCCGTTTAAGCTGACTGGTTGGCTGGGTGACATTTGTGTGTGAGAGAGAGAGAGAGAGAGAGAGAGAGAGAGAGAGAGAGAGAGAGAGAGAGAGAGAGAGAGAGAGAGAGAGAGAGAGAGAGAGAGAGAGATTTGCACGGTTTCGTTATTTTTATATCGATAGTAATAAACCACGGTCTCTCTCTCTCTCTCTCTCTCTCTCTCTCTCTCTCTCTCTCTCTCTCTCTCTCTCTCTCTCTCTTGACATCTCCCAGTAACCAAGGACGTGAAAATTAACGTTTTTACGCCTACCTTACAAGAGGTACACCTGTGCTATCCCTCACACCCGTCCTTCTGTCACCTGCCCGCCTCTTCAGCGTGACACTGGAGCAGGTGTGTGGCAGGTGAGGACGACACGAGAGACGAGAGGCGAGTGTGGCTTCAATGCATTCTGAAATTTACGTCAGCAGGATTTTAGTTGATTTGTCTCTGTGATTGGAGCGTATTGTGTAATTGTGGTGGTGCTGATGAGAGAGAGAGAGAGAGAGAGAGAGAGAGAGAGAGAGAGAGAGAGAGAGAGAGAGAGAGAGAGAGAGAGAGAGAGAGAGAGAGAGAGAGAGAGAGAGAGAGAGAGAGAGAGAGAGAGAGAGAGAGAGAGAGAGAGAGAGAGAGAGAGAGCAGTGTTCAAAGTAAATATCCCCACTGGTGCTTGCTTTCATGTAAATGTTGAAATCTGGCTTTCCAAATGTAACTGATGTCACTGAATGAGAGAGAGAGAGAGAGAGAGAGAGAGAGAGAGAGAGAGAGAGAGAGAGAGAGAGAGAGAGAGAGAGAGAGAGAGAGAGAGAGAGAGAGAGAGAGAGAGAGAGAGAGAGAGAGAGAGAGAGAGAGAGAGAGAGAGAGAGAGAGAGAGAGATACCATGAGCCGAAATCGATGCTAAAAACGTTCATATAAAAATAGAGAAAAGTTAAAAGAGTCGCCATTAAAAGCAATATCTGGTGAAAAAAAATGTGAAAAAAAAAAGATGAGTATATTCCTTTCCCGGTGATTGATGCAGTTGTAAAAGTTAATTCAGCGTGTTTACACATACAGCTCTGGTCCTAATTAGCAGAGTTCACACATTAATTACTGCTTGGTTTGCTTTGGAAGTGTTTTTTTGAAAGTTGCTATTAAAGTTATTGCTGCTATTATGACTACTGCTGCTACTGTTGTTGTTCATGTTATTGCTATCATTATTTTTAGTAGCAGCAGTATCATTACTACTACTTCTACTATAAATGTTACGATTTCTTAATTGCTACCACTACTACTACTACTACTACTACTACTACTACTACTGTTACTTCTCCTTCTACTACTACTACTACTACTACTTCTACCAGAACTACTACCACTATCACCCCCATTATCATCACTACCACCACCACCACCACTAGTAACACACGAACATAAAAAGGAACTCAAGTAAAAGTAAGACGAAAAAAAGCGTAGAAAAAAAGTAAAATTATAAAGTGAGAGAAAAAGGTTTAATGGAAGGCAAGAAGGAAAGTAATTAAGTGCGAAGGACGTGGTTTTAAGAGACGCGTAAAAGGCAGGCAGAATTGTGCGAAGGAAGGGAGGCGAGGATGGCGCAAGGTAATGGAACGAGGGAGAAGAAGGAAGGGACCAAGGAAGGGAAGCAAGAGAAGATGGAAGACGTTAAGGAATTTAGAAAGGGAAAGGGTGGATGTGTAAACTGTTTTCTGCCATACAGACTACTTCTGGTGCTGCTGCTACTATTTCTACTACTACTATCACCACTAATACCACTACTAACTACTACTGTCACCACAAACTATTAAGTATTACTGCTATGAAAGGCAAGAGAAAGTGTCAAGTGTTTACTATGACAAACACTACTACTACTACTACTACTACTATTAATACTGCCTCTATTACTACCAAAACTATAATGCCACGTTCTCCACTAACACACACACACACATTAATTTAACTTTCTAACTCTAGAATAAGAACTTTTTTGTCCCCACCTCTCTCTCTCTCTCTCTCTCTCTCTCTCTCTCTCTCTCTCTCTCTCTCTCTCTCTCTCTCTCTCTCTCTCTCTCTCTCTCTCTCTCACTGCACTGCATCTCGTTCCCTCTCAATACAACAGCTCCAGAAGACCTTTAACTTCACCTTTCGCCTCGTCGCCGCCACCCCAGACTCAACAGGTGACAATAAAATGAATGGTGGGAGGGCGAGGATACGAGTAAATGGTGACAGCGCTGGGATAGGAGTAAAATGGTGGCAGCGCAGGGATATGAAGTAGTCAGTCTTACTATCAACTATCGTTTGGAGGTAGTATTTCCCTATCGGCTATGAAAGAGGTGGTGAAGGAGGATAATAGGGAAAAGAGAGGAGAGAAGTAAATGGTAATGGAATGAAAAAAAGCGGAGTGCGTGAGACCGACCGTGACCTCCGCGGCGCCATTACGTGAGGAAATGAATATATTCTCAGCGGTGATTGTGCCTTTTGTGAGGGAGGCAAAGACGGGAAGATGCAAGAAAATGAGAGAAGGAGGGAAGGAAAGCGAGTGTGAAGGAAGGAAGGAGGGAGCGCGGATGTGGGGCGTGAGATGTGGGCGTCACGGTGAAGCTGCAGGAACGCCAATGCAAAGTCCAAGTATTTTTTCCGGAAGTATTTTTCATATCGCCTTTTCTCTCGTGGAATTTAATCTTGCAACACAGACGGAGACAATAAAAAGTTGTAGCATATTATTTTTTTCAGACACGTAGTGAAACAAACAAGTGAAAGTCACGCCACGAAAGAACACAGGAAGTAATATAAAAAGTTGGAAAAGCGGCGAGTGGGAAATCAGTTTCGTTTTGTAATGAAAATCGAACAGCACCAGTAGCAGCAGCAGCAGCAGCATCAGGTGAGCGGAAGAGCGTCAGAATATTGAGAAATTGAACGTCAAAGGAAAAAGTGAGCAAAACATTCTCTCTTTCCCCTAGAAAAATAAAAGTAAGCAGATAACACACAATAAAAAGAAAAAAAGAAAAAAAGACTCCATAAAATAACGTATAATCTTTTGGTCATTTTCCGCTGTTGTTTTACGTACTGTGCCTTACAAAAAAGAGGCAATCATTTTACGAAGCTTAGTTGTTACTCTTGTCTTTTTATCTCTATATTTTTATCCCTTTATATAACATCCCTGATATTTTATTCCTTTGCCAACATTTTGTATTTCTGTCAGTCAGTCCGACGGTCTGTTTGTCTTCCTGTCTGTCCGTACGTCTGCCAGGCTCTCTCTCTCTCTCTCTCTCTCTCTCTCTCTCTCTCTCTCTCTCTCACACACACACACACACACACACGCGCGCGCGCGCGTCTCACATCACCAAACAGTTAGCAACTTATATTCAAAACCTAAAATAAAAATAAATAAATAAATAATAAATAAATGAAAACTTGCAAAATTCTATCTTACTCTATTTTCAACACCTATTTCCTAACCCCCTCTTCCTCCTCCTCCTCCACCACCTTCTTTTTCCCTTCTCCTTCGTCGTCCTCCTCTTTTACCTGCTCCAAGTCAGCGTCAGCCAACAAAGGTAACCCAGCAAGAGACGCTCACCTTGTTGCTCAATTCTTTATGAGCTTCATCACATCTTCCTTCTGCAGTGCCGCGTCAACAAAGGGTACACTCACTCGGCACCCTTATTGTCAAGTCTCCTATTCCTTCTTCTACTCCTCTTATTTTCCAGCCTCTTCCTCCTGCTTTTCTTCTTCCTCTGATTTTCCAGCCTTCTCCTCCTCCTGCTTCTCTTATTTTCCAGTCTCATTCTCCTTCTCTTCCTCCTCCTATAGAATTATTTTCTCATTTCTCTGCAAGGATTCTTCTACTTGTCTCTTATATTTTCCTCTTGATACATTTCTCTCTTCGTCTTCGTCCTTTATAATTTTTTTCTCTTTTTTTATTCGTATTTTCCTCTACGTATGTAAAAATTTTTCCTCCTCTTCGTCCCCTTTCCACCTCAGCCACTTAGTCATGATCCTCCTTTCCATTTCATTCATCTCTTTCTCCTCCTCTTCAGTTTTCATTTCATCCTCATTTACTTGATCTGACCTGAACCTCCTCATCATCTTCTCCCAACCTCCTAATCTTATTTCTATCGTCTTATCCTCCTCCACCTCCTCCTGACGCGGAAATCAGACCAATACCCGTGAATTTCCAGTCTGACCTGGGACCACGACTTTCCTTGATCCTATTTTCACTGTCACCTGCACGCAACTCAAGCATCGAGGTCACATTCTCAGTCCGTGACCTGTAACTTCTCTCGTGTTCTTGACCTGAATTTCCGCTTCAATGACTTCTCTAAGGTTGCTCGTCTTCATCTCTCTCTCTCTTTCTCTCTCTCTCTTCTGGTTCTTCTTCCTGCTCCTCTTCCTCTTCCTCTTTCTTTTTGTATGTATGTTTCTCTCGTTTTTCTTTCCTACGTCTGCTTCCTCTCCTCCTCCTCCTCCTTTTTCTTTCCCTCCTTGTTCGTTTCCTTTTCATTTCTTATTGCCTCTTTTTTTCTTTCTCCTTCTCTTCCTTTCCTTTCCTTTGCCTATTCTTCTTTCTCCTCCTCCTGCTCCTGCTCCTCCTTCGACTCTTTTCCTGTCTGTGCTTTTCCTCTTTCTTTCCATCTCCTTCTCCTACTCTCCTCCTCCTCCTTCTTCACCGCAGAAACCAAGCAAAAGTTAAATGATCTCACTAACTTCTGACAAAAAAAAAAAAAAAAAGGAGAGAGAATAAAAGGAAGTTGAAAATTAAGAAAATCATGCGGCGGTTACCATATCACGTGACTTTTCTTCCCCTTTCTGGTGTCGATTAAGAAGTTCACGGCCAGTCTGTGTGCGGAGCGATGGAGAACCAACCAGGAGGGCGCGGGCGTGGGATGGGCTCCTTTCAATTAGCAGACTTTGTGGTGGTTTTGTTGATTAAAGAAGATTGATTGGATTAAGGGAGCAGGCAGGCAGACAGGCAGACAGGCAGACAGACACACACACACACACACACACACACACAGCACAAATTGGAGCTTTGATGCAAATTGATGGTTTCGTTTCTTCTGTGAGGTTTAATTAAAATAGTCTCTTTGTTTTGATTCTATTGTTGTTGTTTATACCACCACCATCACCACCACCACCACCAGTTCTACTATTACTACCACTACCACCACCTCTGCTATCGTCACTATCATTGGCATTCTTCTTCTTTTTTTTTTGTATCAGCATCTATGTTTAATTAGATTTCAACAATAAACTTCATTTTTTTTTTATTTCTCTCATCATTCATTCTCATAATTCTTCTTTATTCGTTTCTTCTCATATTTGTATTCTTCCAGCATTATCACCTCGTTTATTTGTGTTTGGTTCTCATATTCCTCCCCCCCCCTCTCTCTCTCTCTCTCTCTCTCTCTCTCTCTCTCTCTCTCTCTCTCTCTCTCTCTCTCTCTCTCTCTCTCTCTCTCTCTCCACATATTTATTATCGGAGTCAGGTCCCTCATCTCCTGGGACTAAAGTTTCCCAAAGAAGAAATAAAATGGTCTTACCGACAGTGGTATTGCGTCTCTCTCTCTCTCTCTCTCTCTCTCTCTCTCTCTCTCTCTCTCTCTCTCTCTCTCTCTCTCTCTCTCTCTCTCTCTCTCTCTCTCTCTCTCTCTCTCTCTCTCTCTCTCATGTTCATCACGAGGCAAAGTTCCTAACCATGTGACGAGGAAACACAAAAAGAGACGCTCATTAGAGACTTTAACACATTTTTGTGAGAGAGAGAGAGAGAGAGAGAGAGAGAGAGAGAGAGAGAGAGAGAGAGAGAGAGAGAGAGAGAGTACCAGCAAACTCCCTTAATGTTTGTCTCTATATACTTGACTCTATTTTGTTACTCAGGCACTCAGGCACTCAGGGGAGGGAGCGATCCTAGAGGACAAGGGAGGGGCGCCCCAGTCTTCCCCCTTCCAGCATTACCCCATCCATTAGTGTAGTGAAGTTGGGAGCGAATACAGTCTTTCTTTGGTGACTTTTCTGGACACTATGTAAAGTAAGCACGAAAAATATAGTAAACTGCTCTTTTTTTTCTATTTTTTTTTCTAAAGTTACGTAAAGTGCAGTAAATCAGTATTTTGTCATTATTATCACCATTAATGTTACTCGTTTTTTTTTTCTATGGTGCCTGTAGCAAAATTATGATGAATGCTTTGATTATGAGGGTGAAATGTCAGTTGTGATGATCATTTCTGCAGATGGGACAATGGTGAGCGAATTTCATCAACATTTCCAACAACGAGGTGTTTTGAACCTTTGCAATAGACACACAAATATAAAAAAAAAAGAAAAAAAGAAAAGCCATCAAGATATTAATGATGAGCTTCCTTTCATTAAAGTTAATAGCCACCTGATATTTTTGCCAAACACACACACACGCACGCACGCACACACACGCTGCTTTGTCGTGAGTTTATCAGCCACAACAGACACTCATTCAGCCATGGGTAAGAATCAAGCCCTATTTCATCCCAGTTCACGCTTGCATTTCTCTCCACAAAGACCCCAAACAGTTAAACATTTCATTTTATTTTCCAACACTATCTCTGCTTGATATTGCTTCGCTTCATCGTTTCACTCCGTAATATCTTCCATGCACACACAAACATCATCCCCACTCCTTTCATTCCGTAGCACATACCGTACATGTATCACCATTTATATTTGTGTCCTTCCCTTGTATCACTGCTCAGCTTCACAGCACTGTATTTGTGGCACACACGTAAACTTTAATGTCCGTAGCACAAATTAAAAACGTCATGAGCTTTTCCTTGTACCTTTCCTAAATTTCACACCTTTAATTAAGCTCCACCACGCCTGCACCCTTTACGTTCATCACTACCTGTCTGCTGCCACGAACTGCTCCCTAATTCATTACTTGGTGCAGTCGTGAGCTATGGTCCAGTAACGTACCACACTCCTTTTCATTGTGTTTAGCGCCTTTCCTCAGTCTTACGTCCTTTAATCTACCGATAATCTCTTTACAGAACCTGACAACTGAATTCAAGATCTAAGGACATAAAACTGAAAGAAGATACAAAACTTAGGAGAGGTAAGTGTGCTGGGTTATTTGACTTCTCACCAAAAATATACGTGAGGAAGTTCCCTTTTACAGTTTAAACCCTTTCACTGTGATACGAAACAGTTAACAGCACAAAGAGTAATGCTTGAAATCTTTTTAAGTATCTACAAGAAAGGAGATTAAAAGAGTATATTTTCCAGTCTACCCCGTGGCTACAGAACAAGTAAAGATGATTCCAAGTGATTAGTAACTGATGAAAAATGTACCAAAAAGCAGTCAAAGGGTTAATACTACATTCTAACATTTCACTAGCTATAGTCGTAGTGTTCCTCCCTTTTTGGCTTCACTTCATACCAGCTTCTTCTCTACTGTACCCTCTTCGCAGCAAGTTTCCTTCATATTTCACTTGCATATTTTTAAATCTAACTTGCCAAAAAAAAAAAAAAAATTTATCTCTTTAACTCCTTCGCTTCACTTCGTATCATCACTTTCTCTACTCCAACCTCTACATGTCTCATTAATTTCTACTTTTGTAAGCCTCCTATTGTCTTATCTTCAACTTGCGTGCGTTCCTCTCTTACCTGCCCTCACCTCACTTCTCCATTCCTCATTAATGTACTCTTTTAAAGAACTGACACTTTTCCCTCTATACCTGCCTTCCTTGTACTTCCATCTATTCACTCCCTTTCCTCTCTCACCCTCTCTCACTTCACTTCTGCGAGCTCATTACCTTGGTCTTTTAAACGACTGACACTCTTGTCCTCCATGCGTTCCCCTGTACCTACATCTACTCACGCTCATCCTTCACACACCTGCGTTAGACAGATAGACAGTGACAGGTAAATTGATCACCTGTAATTAACCGTTTGACTATCACTTTTCCTCTTTAATTACACGATACCAGGAGTAACTGAACATTTGAAACTTGTACTTAGAGTCTGTAGTCAAAACTTTACCTCCGTCAGATCACCTAACAGCACTGAGGTGAAGGAACACGCGTCGTACTGCAATTAGAATCCAGAGAGGTGACTTTAATTAAAGGGACAAAACACCACTTAGCTTATCGACATTCCTACCACAAAGAACAAGAGTTATTGGGACGACGAGTACTGACGGAGTGAATGACGGTGAGGGAGAGGAATGGCCAGGGATGGAGGGAGGGGTGAGAAAGGAAAACGAGAGAGAGGATTTAAGGGTGAAGGGAAAGGCAGGGAGAGGATGGACTGGAAGGGGGAGGAGAGAATGGATAGATAGAGGACTAGAGGGAGAGAAGGGAATGAAAGGTAGGGAAGGAGAGGACTGGGAAGAGGAAGAGTAGAGGACAGAGGGAGGAAAGAAGGCCAGATAAAGAAGGGGGGAGTAAAAGAGAAATAGAAGAGAGGAGGGAGGGAAGGGAAGTGAGAGGAAGGGAGTGAGAGGTAGGGAAAGTGAAAGGACCGGAATCGCTTTCTCTGCACAAACAAACTAAAACTTTATAAACATTTTTCACTCTTTCAAAGTCAGTGTTGGAATTTATTTCACTCAACGAACACAAAACTCGAATAAAATAGTCCTATTAGAGAGAGAGAGAGAGAGAGAGAGAGAGAGAGAGAGAGAGAGAGAGAGAGAGAGAGAGAGAGAGAGAGAGAGAGAGAGAGAGAGAGAGAGAGAGAGAGAGAGACGGAGGGAGGGAGGGAGTGTGTGTGTGTGTGTGTGTGTGTGTGTGTGTGTGTGTGTGTGTGTGTGTGTGTGTGTGTGTGTGTGTGTGTGTGTGTGTGTGTGTGTGTGTGTGTGTGTGTGTGTGTGTGTGTGTGTGTGTGTGTGTGTGTGTGTGTGTGTGTGTGTGTGTGTGTGTGTGTGTGTGTGACAAGTTATATTTAAGTACTTTGATGAAAATAACAGTTTAGACTCTCTCTCTCTCTCTCTGCAAATTTCAACTTTCTATCATGATTAACAAACAACAAACTCACGTAAATTATTCCTAAGGCTCTTTATAAAAAAATGTCTGCCTGTCATGGACTTTTTGGCGCCATTACAACAACGTGAAATGAGGCGTTTTACTTTTTTCTCCTTTTTCTTTCTTGGTCTTCGAGTCTGTGAAAAGTTTAATAGCTGTGACCCACTTTTTTGTTTCTTTCAGGTGAGAGAGAGAGAGAGAGAGAGAGAGAGAGAGAGAGAGAGAGAGAGAGAGAGAGAGAGAGAGAGAGAGAGAGAGAGAGAGAGAGAGAGAGAGAGTTAAAACTTCAATGACTTTCCTTTGTTGTCGAATAATAATAAGCTTCACAATTCAGAAGTTATTATTATTATTATTGTTATTATTATCATTATTATTATTATTATTATTATTATTATTATTATTATTATTATTATTATTAGTAGTAGTAGTAGTAGTAGTAGTAGTAGTAGTAGTAGTAATAGTAGTAATAGTAGTAGTTGTAGTAAGATTATTAGTATCATTATCATTATTACATATCATCATCATCATTATCATCATCATCATCACCATCACATACTACCATTGTATCATTCTTAAACTCATCGTTAAGTAAGAGAAAGAATCACCAAGCGAGGATATATAATGCACGAGTCAAGAGAGGCGTGCACAAGGGAACGGCCCCTAAAGAGCGAACACCAACGAGCACAACAAGCACAGCACTCTGGAACTCCCTGCCTGCTTCTGTATTTCCACCTTCCTATGACTTCAACTCCTACAAGAGAGAAGTTTCAAGGCACCTATCCTTCAATTTTTGACTACCGCTTCGGACTCTATTCGGCGACCGGGATCTCAGAGGACTTTTTTTTCTTTTTTTTATTATATTTTTGTTGTCCTTAGCCGGTGTCCCTCCTACATAAAAAAAAAAAAAAGAAAAAAGTCACGGGTGAGTGGTACGAATCTAAAGGCAGTGAAAGCTAACAACAGATATTCAAGGGGGCAGGGAGAGGGAGAGGGGGATTATTGTTATTCTATGTAACTCGTAAGGACTGGTGAAGGGCAACGAAAAAATAACATAAAAAAAAAAACATTATTCTTTATACTCCTCGATAATATGAGCTTCTCCAAGGTGCTTTTAGCTTTTACTTTTGACGAATAGTTTGTGATTTAATGCGAGTTAACCCTTTTACTGTTATGCTTTTCCTTTGTCAGCCATGAGAGCACTGTAAGAAAATGTCTGATTGGATACAGAAGGGGAAAAAAGGATTGGGTAGAGAATTAACTTTTTTTTTCTGAGCTATAGAGGAGTTTAAGAGACTTTAGTGTATAGTAAGTGTCTGAAAAGTTAAAGTTGGATGATAAATATTGATCTAGCAGTGAAAAGGTTACCAGAGTGAAAATTCTTTAGCACATCTCATGTGTTTGATACGTGCAGTGATTCACAAAGGTATCTTGATGACTGCACAACTACAGCGTGTTGGGAGTGAGCAGAAGTTGTTTTCACTTGCTTCTACCTACTTACTACGGTGTTATTCCTTTCACTTCTAGTTCCTACAAGTACCTACATTTCTTGGCTTACCTTCTGATGACATACCTGTTCCATTTAAGTGCTATTCCTTTCACTTCTAGTTCCTCAAAGCTAAAGAGTACCTACATTTCTTGGCCTACCCTCTGATTACATACCTGTTCTGTTTATCTAAAAGCTATCTACCTGAAAACAGAGAAAGCCTTGAGTAAAATTAAAATCTCTTATTCATCCCTACCTCACCTGGCCACGGTATCCTGCTCTACTTAAGTGTACCTAAGGAATGTATAGCAGAAAGCAGTGAATCATGAGTTATTAATATGTCTCATCTATCTGTGCCTCACCTGCTGCCGGAAACCAGGTGTGCATCCTTAACTCTGTCGGCAACGAGAGAGGAGAGGGAGAGGCTGAGATGAAGGAACAGATGAAGGATACAGGTGGTAATTGGATACACGCACCGGCTATATGTGTCCCATTACCTTGCGTGTGTCACCGCCAATAGAGCTGGTGGTAGTGGTGGTGGTGGTGGTGGTGGTGGGGATACTGTGGGAACGTCTCTCTCTCTCTCTCTCTGTGTGTGTGTGTGTGTGTGTGTGTGTGTGTGCGTGTAGCTCCATACTCTTTTACTCAGCGTGATTGAGGCTTAAGAAAATGATGATTATGAGGATGAGGGAGAGGATGGAACAGGAAGGAAAATAAGGAGGAGGAAGAGGAGAAAGAGGAGGAAGATGGTGATGTAACGTTATTAAGGCTGATTATGGAAAGGCTGCTGACGATAATAATGGAAGATGGTGATAATAATAATAATAATAATAATAATAATAATAATAATAATAATAATAATAATAATAATAATAATAATAATAATAATAATAATAATAATAATAATGAGAAACGAGACTAGGAGGATGCAAAGCGATTAAAAACAATATAAAAAAAAACTCCCAAAAACACTAACGCCCAAAAGCTCCACTGATCAATAAAACAACAACAACAACAACAACAACAACAACAACAACAATGAACACTACGACAAAAGAAGAAAATATTTAATACACACTGCAAGAGACACAAAACCCCACTGCACGACACATTCCCCTCACAAAACCACATTCACTATAGATACCCATTACCCTCACCTACACACACACACACACACACACACACACACACACACACACATTACCCTTACAACTTTACGCATTCCTCTCACAACACTAACCACCCTCTCCCTCTCTCTCTCTCTCTCTATCTCTTTCTCTCTCAAACATCAAAACACCCACATTACACAACCGCACATCACCAAAACATCACACATACACTCACCTCCACCACCTCTCCCTACACCTTTCCATTCACCACACCTGAGAACGACTCACAGCCGGAGGGGGCAGCAGATACATCAATATTATTACTATCCGTTCATACAAATCAACCCTCCATCCGCATTGCTGCTTTCAACCGCGGACCAACCAATCAATCTTTGAGGAGGGTAATCAGTCTAACGAGAGGCCCACCACCGTTGAATCAGGACTCGTTAATACCAGGGCTTGAGGGGACTTACCTGACAGCACCCCGTGTGGAAAAGAGGAAAGGCAGGAGAGGGAAACGAGAGGGGAGGAGAGAGGATGAGACAGCAAAGTGGAGTGAGTGAAAAGAGGGAAATATTATGAATTTGGGGAGAAAGAGAAGGATTGAAAAGCAGGGGGAGCAGAAGAGAAGGGAAAAGACAGGAAAGGACGAAGGAGAGAAGAGGAGAGAAGAAGCTGGAGTGGATGAAAAGAGTGAAAAAATAGGAGCTTGAGTAGAAAAAGAAGGATGATGAGGGAAAAAATAAAAATGAGGAGGAAGGGGAGGAAAGGAAGGAGAAGAGAGAGAAGAGGAAGAACGAAGGAGAGAGAAAGGAAACAGGGTGCACTGAATGAAGATTAAAAAAAAAAGAATAAAATAGAGGTTTGAGAAGGAAGAGAAGGAGGAAGAGGAGGAGAACAAGAAGGAAGGGAATGAAATAAGACGAAATTAATAAAAGACGTGAAGAGAAGGAGGGCGGTAAGGAGAATGAGATAAAGCTGCGTGGATAAAAAAGACACAAGGACGAGAGGGAAAACGAAAAGGAGACAGAAGACAGAAGAGAGAAGAAAAGACGTGGGAGAGGAAAAGGGAATAAGACGGAGAGGATAAAAAAAGTAGATAACGAAACATTTGAAGAAGAGGAG
>NC_087181.1:18113999-18128999 GCF_035594125.1 Scylla paramamosain
TTAGATAATCGAAAAGATTGATGTATAAATTGTAACGAAAAATATCTTGGTAAAACATAGAATATATAATTGAATAATACGAAATGCTGGAAGAAAAGAGTCATATAAAAGAAAAAAAGAAACAAAAGAACGAAGAAAAATGCAAAACTGAAACACACCACGAAATTAACAAGAAGAAAAAAAAATTACAAAACCACTATAAAAAAAGTAAAAATGGAAAAGAAAACAAAATACCTGAATAGATTAAAAAAAAAAAAAAAAAAAAAAAAAAAAAACAGAACCAAAAGAACCATCACAAAACATCGAAATGACAACACCAATTCAGCAACCACCAAAAAAATAATAATTGCATGTCCACCACCGGAAAAAAAAAGGAAAAAGAATAAAGAGGAAAAAAATGACGAGAAAAGAACACAACAAAAGTAACCAACACACAACCTGTACAAAAGGAAAAAAAAAGGTCAAAATTCAGATCAGATTGAAAATTACAACAAGAAAACAAGACTGAAATTATTAATACACATAAAAATATACAGTAAGAGGCGTAATAATTAGAGAATAAGGAAAGAAGAAGAAAGGGAAAAGAGAAAAGAAGAGGAGAAATAGAGGAAATAAGGAGGAAGAGGAAATATAAAGAGAGGATGAGGAGAGAAAGTAAAAAAAAAAGATGAGGAGAGAAAGTATAAAAAAAAGGAAAGAAGATACAAGGAGGAAGAGGAAGTATAAGAGAAGATAGATGTGAAGGTGATAGAGCAGAAAAATGAAAAAAAAAAAGAGAAAATAGGGAGAGAAAGAAAGGAACATGAAGGAAGAGGTCAATGAGGGAGCTGAAAGAAAAGAGAAAGAGGATGAAAAGTAGGAATAACAAAAGATGATGAAAGGAGAAAAGGATGGAGAATGAGGTAACAAGGAAGAAAACTGGAGAGATAACAGAGAATAAAAGGCAATGGAAGAGAAAAAAATAGAATTAAAGAACAAAGAAAGATGGGAAAATAGAGAACAATACAAGAGATAGGATGTAACAAGACAAAAAATTATGACAATAGGAAAGAGAGGATGAACAGAACAAGCAATCCAGAATATGGGAAACTTTATATCAGGAAAGATGAGGCTGGAGGCACAAAGAGCATTACCTGCTAAGGAGAAAATCAATCAGGCCTAGGTAGATAGGTAGATAGAATAAGGGACACAGGTAATACAGGTAAGGTGAGGCGAAGTTACATTACGATAATGGGTTCTGCTGAGAGAGAGAGAGAGAGAGAGAGAGAGAGAGAGAGAGAGAGAGAGAGAGAGAGAGAGAGAGAGAGAGAGAGAGAGAGAGAGAGAGAGAGAGAGAGAGAGAACATCCAACTTACCTACCTATTCGTACCTAAATCCTACACACACACACACACACACACACACACACACACACACACACACACACACACACACGAGAGGCAAACCACAAGGGTCGTATCCAACAATAGGGAAGGGAAGGGAAGGACAGGACAGGAAAGAGGAGAACAGAGATGAAAATGAGGAAAAGTAGAGGAAATAAGTGAAGGGAAACAAAGGATGGGAAAGAGAAGAAGAGGCAGACAAGGAAAGGGAGGGAAAATAAGAAAAAGGAAGCAAAGAAAACGAAGGAAAGAAAAAAAGGAAGAGACGAAAACGGATAAGATGAGAAGGAAAGAGAAGGAACAAAAAGAAAAGAAAAGGAAAAAGAAGGAATGGAAAAAGAAAAGAAGAGAAGGAAAAGGAAGGAAAAAAGAAAAGGGAAGACAAGGAAAGGAAATGAAAGAAAAGGAAAGGAAGGAAAGAGAAGAAAATGAAAGGAGAAAGAAAAGAAAAGGGAAGGAAAGAGAAGGAAGGGGAGGAAAGGGAAGAGAAAGGAAAGAAAAGAGAAGGAAAGGGAAGGAAGGAAAAGGAAGAGAGGTGAAGGGAAGAGAAGGAAGGGAAAGGGAAGACAAGGAAAATGAAGAGAAGGGAAGGGAGGAAGAGGAAGAGGAAGCAGAGAGAAGGGAAGGAGAGAAGGTTTTCGTCACACACTTTGCAGCAAAAATCTTCCCCCAAGTTTGTCGGAATGTGTGAGTTTAGTGTGAGGAACGTGAGGTGAAGCGGCAACACACACACACACACACACACACACACACACACACACACACACACACACACACACACACAGAGCAAACTATGTATTCAAAGTTTATTCTCTCTCTCTCTCTCTCTCTCTCTCTCTCTCTCTCTCTCTCTCTCTCTCTCTCTCTCTCTCTCTCTCTCTCTCTCTAACCTCTGCAACCTTAGGTTAATGAAGTTTTAATTGCCTATTACCTTCGTGTCTCTCTTAAGGAAACATATTCGGTAGCAACTTGCGTAAATATAGTCACAGACAGACAGACAGATACAGACAGACAAAGAGACAGATAGATAGACCGATAGATAAGTAGACACACAGACATAGATAGATTGAAGGATAGACAGATAAAAAAGACAGGTAAATAATAAGACAGGTGGGCAGGCAGCTGGTCAGGTAAGGATATATACATAGAAGCCACACCTGCTCCTGTCCCAAGCCCAGGCAATGCATGATTCTGGCCGCGTGCATGATACTGGCGAGGTGGATGTCAGGTGGTGCATGACTGGGCCGTCTGGTGAGTGACGTGTGTGAATGGCGTGTGGCTGGCATTAACGAGAGAGAGAGAGAGAGAGAGAGAGAGAGAGAGAGAGAGAGAGAGAGAGAGAGAGAGAGAGAGAGAGAGAGAGAGAGAGAGAGAGAGAGAGAGAGAGAGAGAACACAGACCCTCGTTCCCACTGATAAAATTACCAATCCATGTGAAATCAAACACAATTGAAATTTGCATTAAGCCCACAAATGTGTAAAATCAGTTAAACCAGCACAAAGCATTTCCATCGTGTAACAAAGACTGGTGGGAAAAAATAAATAAATAAAAGGCATAATTTTATATATTAACACACTTTAGCAGAGCGAGAGCGAGAGACAGACAGAGAGACAGAGATAGAGAGAGAGAGAATATCAGAGCAGCATTAAGAGTCAGCCTGCCGGAAGGACGCACGCAGGTAGCAGGTCACCATTCATTAACAGGAGTGACGTAACCTGTCCTGCACAAACACACAAGATCGTTGCGCTGCCTCACGCTCTACTCACGCTCTGGTAACAAGGCTCGCTCATCCACACACCTATGGCATTATTCAACACAAAAGTGAGTGAAAATTACTGGATCCGTTACCAAACAATGATAAAACAAGCTCAGTCCCTTTCATATATTGGCGAACAAAAAATATCCCTTGTAATAACGTGCAGGTAAATACTATTGAATCTCTCTGCAAGGAATGATAAAAGATTTGAGTCACTTTTAAAAAACTAGTAAACAAAGACCATTGTATCCCTTGTAATATAACAGATACTATTGGAATCCTTAACAAAGAATAATAGAAGATTTAAATCCCTTTCAAAAACTAGCAAACCCCCCCAAAAAAAAAAAATAATAAATAAATAAATAAAATAAAATATCCTTTGTAATATCATACATAGCAAAGAATAATAAAAGATTTGAGTCTTTAAAAAAACACAAACAAAACAAAATTACACCCCTTGTAATATAATAAACGACTTCAGTACCTTTCTAAAACCATGTAGTGAACAAAAGGGAAAGTAGAAACTATTGAATTCCTTATATACATCATCCAGTGTAAAATAAAAGAACGAATCCTTTATCTAGTGAGTGTAAGGCATTCAGTCCCTTAATCAAATGTATTCGCCATCCTGTGTTACCCTGCTCTATAAATCCACACCTGACATGAACTACACCTGCCTTCCGGAATACTTGGCGTTGTAGTTCTCTTGCACACCTGAGTATAATCCCTTAAAAAGTAATTAACTCTTCTATTATACTCCCCTTTTGCCAGTACTTCCTTAACAAGCTCCACATTCATAATTCATCAAATGATAAACTTATGAGCATTTTATTGAGACATCCGTGTAATGTCCTTGTTTTAGTGCTTCCATTTTGCAAACACACACACTCACACACACACACACACACACACACACACACACACACACACACACACGACTTTAACATTAGACTGCATAAAGATAGATAAGGAGAGGCAAGACAACACGAACTGCAGTCAAATTCTGAATAATGTAACTAGGTAAACACACACACACACACACACACACACACACACACACACACACACACACACACACACACATACACACACACACAGACAAGCCAAGAAAATGATCCAATTGAGGCGAGCGGAGTGGTGGTGGAGTGGCTGTGATGGAAGGAAGGAGGAAGGCAGTGCAAGGGAGGCGAGACAGACACCCCACCAATAGCACCTCAAGAGGCAATCACATACTGGACACACCGTCGCTCCCACAGATGCCTCGCACTCCAGACAACCTATTTATTGACCGGCCTCCCAATACTCGCATGCAGATTGGTGTTTAGTGGCCACGTCCTGCACTGACGCTCCCTGACACAAACAGAATGCCCGATGGTTAGGGGAAGTATAGTCCTCGGGAACAGCTTTGCCTGTGGTCGTGTTCATATTGTTCATTCACCTCCTTACACTGACAAGGAATGCGATAATGTTGCTGGGAATTACTGTCCTTTGGTTCACGTTGCCGAATGCATGTTTACCATAAAGCATCGCCATTAAGTACGTTTAAAAAATGCTTATGTTCATGTACGTATTTTTTTTTTCTTTTCATTTTTTTCCCCAATATAAAAGTCAATCTTATTACGAGAATTCACCTTTTTGTGTAGGTTCGCAAATGTTTAGATTTAAGCCTCGTTTAGTTCTTAATTTTAATTATGTAATATATTCTGGTGTTATGAAGATGCATAGCGTTACGAAAGTCATAAATGCATTCTTTCATTCAGCACCTTCCTACATTTTTACCATTCTCATCGTAACATTTTTATCGCATCATATAAACATACTAACCTTCAACCTGAAACCAATTCCTGGATGGCACAATCCCTTATAACGACAAAGCGCAACTTTCCTAAGACCTTAACCCTTTGACAACACTTGTACCACACTCAGCACTACAACAATACCTTATTCCTTCATTTCAATTCCCTTCTGCCACTCATCCTCTTCACTCACGCAACCCTCGGATTCCTGACAATATTACTAACTCTTCCTATTCACCAAAACCTTATTGAAATCACTACAAACAATTGCTACGGATTCCAGACAATATATCTTCACGTTACACTTGCTTTTACTATACAACTCTACACCATCACTGAACAAAAAGCACAATAATACCTGAGAAATAGCGTATCAAAATCACAAAAAAGAGTTTCGTGACATTTAATCAACAGGTAAGTAAACAACCGAGTATCCAGCAGGTAACATTAGGAAGATGAAGTGTAAAAGAGAGGAGATTGCAGAGTCCATGACAGGAGAATACAAAGAAGTGTCTGTATAAAAAGAAAAAAAAAAAAAAAAACTCATTCACCCGTTTTCTGTTGTGTTTTGCAGGCAGGACTTAAGTGATGAGTGTTATCCCTTGAGACTGTGCTTTTTCTGTATCTATTTAATCTGCTTAGAGAGAGAGAGAGAGAGAGAGAGAGAGAGAGAGAGAGAGAGAGAGAGAGAGAGAGAGAGAGAGAGAGAGAGAGAGAGAGAGAGAGAGAGAGAGAGAGAGAGAGAGAGAGAGAGAGAGAGAGAGAGAGAGAGAGAGATTGATTTCCTCACATCATGACACACATATCTCTTAGTGGTGGCGGAAAAAAATATGTCTTAAAGCTGCTGACCTGAATAAATGGAGTTTGCAGAGAGAGAGAGAGAGAGAGAGAGAGAGAGAGAGAGAGAGAGAGAGAGAGAGAGAGAGAGAGAGAGAGAGAGAGAGAGAGAGAGAGAGAGAGAGTGTGTGTGTGTGTGTGTGTGTGTGTGTGTGTGTGTGTGTAATACGCATAACAACTGGAAGGAAATGAATGCCGAGGAGTATGAGTAGGAAGAAGAAAGAGAATAAACTGGAGAGAAGAGAAAAGAGAGAAAAGAGAAGAAATTAGTTAATTGCCTCTTTTAAATTTTCATCAAGTGTAAAAATTTAAGAGAAAGATAAGAAATGAATCACAAAAAAAAAGGAACGGTGAATTAAAAAAAAAACACTTCATTAAACTTAAACAGCAAAAATAGGTAAATAAATAAACAAAACAAAAAAATAGGAAAACAAAATGAATGAATGAAAAAAATACAGAAATCTTACATAAAGTTTTTTTGAAAGAAATAAAACTTGACGTTCGCTTGAAAATTAAAACCGATTATTAAAGAGTCTGTTTAAGTCCTTTGTAACCTTGACCTCCTCCTCCTCCTCCTCCTCCTCCTCCTCCTCCTCCTCCCCCTGCTCCTGGTCCTCCTCGCCTGTTGGTTCTGGATCTCACGTTTCAGTTTCGTTGCGACTCTCCCTTCCTCTCCCTACTGAAGGAAAACAAGATATCAGCAGCCTCCCGAAGGACACGTCGCCACAATTAAAGAGTCAGTGTCAGATTATTTCGAGTCTCTCCCAAAAGTCTTCGTCAGCTGACTTACGGAGCAAAATTGATTATCAGGGCGCACGTTTTGTCGAAATGTTGAGGTTTTGTTGGTGAAAGTTTCGCTCGCTTTTTCTTATCGACAGTGCTTTTTTCTCTGGGGGATTTCCAGTGACGCACGTGTAGAGAAAAGTGAAGAAAATACACGTACTTTTATTGTTGTTATCCTTTCCTTACACCACAATTCACGTATAAAGAAAAGGACAACACACGCAGCTATAATTTTCCCTCCCAAATGCCAATCAAACTACTCCACGTCATGTACTCAGACAGAAAAAATGAAAACACACGTACTGCTTTTATCGTCTTCCTTTCCTTAAACTCCTCAATTCACGTATAAAGAAAAGAACAGCAAACTCAGCTATAATTTTCCCTCCCAAATATCGATGAAGCCATTCCATCTACTCAGAAAAATTAAAACCCACCTACTACTTTTATTATCTTCCTTTCCTCCCACTTCAGAATTCACACAAACAGATACAAAAACACAAGCACCAATAAATTCTCTCCTAAACATCAATCGGAGCACCTCACACCATGTAATTACGCTTATTATCTACGCCACCCACAGCAAGGGGCGCCACAGTACCACATAACAAGTGATTCAAGACGGTAATAACAAATCCCCTATAATCAGCATTCAGGTCCTGCCAATTCTATTACAGAAAGGAATTGAAGCCCCTATAGGGATGCAAAGCGGTTCCGATCCTCTTTGGGGAGAACGTTTAATTTTCCCACAAGACTCCCACAAGACTCGAGGGAAGAGGAGGAAGGGGGAGGAATAATTTAATCAGAGCAGATGTTGTTCGGAACACATAAAGCGGATATGATCTAGGGGTGAAAAGTAGACTTGGTGGGCCTTTCTCACCCCTCCTGTCCACCCCCTCACGTGCCGGATAGAGAGAGAGGGACACGGTGAAAAGCAGAGTGCGAGAGTGAGAGAGAGAGAGAGAGTAGATGAAGTGACGGAAGACCCTGTTATGTTAATCGCGAGAGAGAGAGAGAGAGAGAGAGAGAGAGAGAGAGAGAGAGAGAGAGAGAGAGAGAGAGAGAGAGAGAGAGAGAGAGAGAGAAACGACCGAGATCTGAGAAATACTGAGGGATGTGATGAAGGAAGTGAAGTGGAGTGTGGTGAGGCGAGGCGCGCTTACCTTCACATCACCTAGCTGGGAGACTGAAGGGTGAAGCGTTGGTGACTTAGGAAAAGGCGACGATGGCGGGAAAGGAGAGAGAGAGAGAGAGAGAGAGAGAGAGAGAGAGAGAGAGAGAGAGAGAGAGAGAGAGAGAGAGAGAGAGAGAGAGAGAGAGAGAGAGAGAGAGTAGTGAAGGAAGGTGGTGAAGAGGGAGTGATTGATGGTGATTACGAGGAAGGTGATGGTGAGGGAAAGTGAAGGAGAGTGTTGAAGATATGATAGATGGTGATTGGGGAAATGATGGCATGAGAGAGAGAGAGAGAGAGAGAGAGAGAGGGAGAGAGAGAGAAAAAGAAAAAGATCATCATTCCTTCCTTCATCTTTTTCCACATTTCCACACGCGTTATTTGTTCCCGGCGGCAAATGCTTTCATAAATGAGGAAAACTGAGACAGATGCACACGTTCAGGACAGCGAAGGGAAAATAACTTCAGGAGGACGCCGTGTTGTAATGGTCAGGTGGTGCCTCGCTGACAACTGCTGCCATTCACTTGCTGTTTAGAGAGAGAGAGAGAGAGAGAGAGAGAGAGAGAGAGAGAGAGAGAGAGAGAGAGAGAGAGAGAGAGAGAGAGAGAGAGAGAGAGAGAGAGAGAAGAGGAAGATTAATACAAGGAGGGTAATAAGCGAGAGAATGCGGAAGAAAGAGGAGGAATAAGAGGATGAGAAGAAAGAATGTGTAAGGAAGAGAAGAAATGGATGGAAAATAAAAAGGAAATAGAAGATAATAAGAAGGAACAGAAAGGTTAACATTGCCTAGAAGACCAAGAGATAATGGGGAGGAAGAGAAGGAGAAACAAAAAGAAAATAAGAAAAATTGAAGAAAAATAACAATGAAGAGAAAAACTATCACCATTTTGAAGCAGTAAAAAAAAAAAAAAAAAAATAGGAGAGAGAGAGAATGAAGAAGGAAGAGAAGGAACAGAAGGAGGGTTAGAAGGAACAAAAAGACTAATATCATTTTGGAAAGTGAAATAAGTGGAGGAAAAAGGAGAAACAGAAATGCGAGGTTTGCTTTGAATGGAAAATTGAATATAAGGAGGAAGAAAAGACGAGTAATTTTGAGGGTAAAGTGGAATAAGAGAAGGAGGAAAGAAGGAGAAACACGGCGACTGTCTGGAGGAGATAATGGAATGGGAGGACAAGGAGGACAAAAAGAAACACACGACTCTTTTGAAGGGATAATGTGATAGGAGGAAGAGGAGGACCAGGAGGAGGAGGAGGAGGAGGAGAATGAGGAGGAGGGGGAAAAGGAGGAAGAGGAAGTTGAAAAAAAAGGAAGAGAAGGAATGGGAAAAAGAAAAGAGATGGAAAAAGAAGAAAATGAAGAGAAGAGAGAGAAGAAAGCGAAAAGAATGACAGGGAAAAATATAGACAAAGAAAAGGAAGAGAAGGAAGTGAGGAACAGGAAAATGATAAAAAAAAACATAGACGAAGAAAAGAACGAAAAGTGAGAGTGGAAAAGAATACAGATAAAAATGAAGGAAAAAAAATTGAAGATAAAGAATGATCACCATGAAAAAAACACTTACGTACGTCTTGCAATTTAGATACGGAACTGAACTTCACATAATTCCTTCACTTATTTATTCATTTGCTTACACATATATTTTTTTACGCTAAACATTTTTTTTTTCCCCCTAACAAAGCCACATTCATCAAAGTCCCAATTACTACATACATCCCGTGTTTTGTGATTCGCTCAACAACAAAAAACATTCAGGAAACACGTGGAAAAAAATTTGATGTATGTATGTATGTATGTACGAGTATATATGCACATTTTTTCCCATATCATATTTTCCCTCCACCGTGATATAACTATTGGATGAGTTTGCATACACCTCTCTCTCTCTCTCTCTCTCTCTCTCTCTCTCTCTCTCTCTCTCTCTCTCTCTCTCTCTCTCTCTCTCTCTCTCTCTCTCTAGGTCATCCTCCCTTCCTTTTTTCCATCTTTTTTTCCTTTCTGTTTCGTTTTTTTATCCACTGTTTCATTTATTCTCCGTCCTCTCTCTCTCTCTCTCACCCCTCTCCCTCTCTCTCCCTACCCACCCCCATCCTCTCATCCCTTCCAAAGCCCCCCAGTAACATAGAAAACGAGAAGACACTTTCACCTAAGAAGATACTGTGGACAGCAGACATTCTTTAGCCCCACTGGCAGGAGTATCAAGGAGAGACAGGCTATTGAGAGGCCCTGGGCAGACCGAACCTTGAGGGAAACTCCAATAGCAAGCCTGTCCTAGAATTGAAAGGTGAGGACCAGACGTGCCCATCCATCTCTCGCGGGAGTGGATGGAAGGAACTGTAAGGGAAGGGAAGGTAGGAAGGTGCGGGAGTGTTAAGGGAGTCATGAAGTTAGGTTTACTCTTTTTGGGGGGTGTTTGTGTAAGACGGCTGGGGAGGGAGAGAGGGAGGGATGGTCGAAGAAGGAAGGGTGGGATAGAGAATGAAGAAGAATCTCTCTCTCTCTCTCTCTCTCTCTCTCTCTCTCTCTCTCTCTCTCTCTCTCTCTCTCTCTCTCTCTCTCTCTCATTTTCTGGGTACACTCCTCCTCCTCCTCCTCCTCCTCCTCCTCCCACAGTCTATTTTTGCTTGACCTCCTCCTCCTTTTCCGGATCTTACATTCTTGTTAACCTCCAGAATTTCACGTCTTACTTCTTTCTGAGTCGGCACGAGAACTCCTGCCCCTGTGTGTGTGTGTGTGTGTGTGTGTGTGTGTGTG
Organism: Scylla paramamosain; assembly: GCF_035594125.1. Lineage (NCBI taxonomy): Eukaryota > Metazoa > Arthropoda > Malacostraca > Decapoda > Portunidae > Scylla > Scylla paramamosain. The sequence continues at coordinate 18,124,474 of NC_087181.1, forward strand.
TGTGTGTGTGTGTTCAGGGTGTCACGAAGGGCGCGTCACAAACAAGAGCAGCACAGAATATGGCGCTTGGTGATCTATATGGTAATTATCTTCCCCTATGTAGAATGAGAGAGAGAGAGAGAGAGAGAGAGAGAGAGAGAGAGAGAGAGAGAGAGAGAGAGAGAGAGAGAGAGAGAGAGAGAGAGAGAGAGAGAGAGAGAGAGAGAGTAATAATAAACAGATAAGTAGGTTGAATACATTACGATATATTGGAAAAGTAACATTATGAGAGGAGTAATATTCGTCAAAAAGGGAGATAGAAGGGAATGTAAACAAAGAGTAGGAGTAATTCAATTTTCGATGATTTATGGAAAGAGAAAATACTGGAAACTAAGCTAAAAACTAATCATGTCAATACATCATGCAGAAACGCACGGCCTAACATTTATCGGCAATAACGAGAAATATATAAAAAAAAAAAAAAGAGGATATATGTAAAAAAGAAATGGAAAAAATAATAAAAACTGACGGAATAAAAATAGAAAAAAGTGAACAATAAATTTACGGAAAATAAAATGAAAGTGTGAAAAAAAATGAAAAAAATAATAAAAAAAATCATTAGTGAAATAAAAATATGGAGAAAAGTAGTAAATATTTAATAACAAAACACGGAGAAAAAATAATACATAACTGAATATACATAAAAAAAAAAACATCATCACTTTCCAGGAATCATCACACATTACATATCACAAGAAAAAGAAAAAAAAAAAAAGCACGTTGAAAATTACCATACGTAAAATGAAACGCAAATAACATGATGAATATAACAGTTACATTAGTATGACCTTCCGTGAGAGAGAGAGAGAGAGAGAGAGAGAGAGAGAGAGAGAGAGAGAGAGAGAGAGAGAGAGAGAGAGAGAGAGAGAGAGAGAGAGAGAGAATTCACATACTGCCCAGATCTCTAAGTTTAGAAAAAAATAAAATAAAATAAAGTAAAGATGCTGAAGAGAAACCCAATGAAAAAGTCTTCTATAGATTTGACCCGTTGCTGGAGGAGGAGGAAGAGGAAGAGGAGGAGGGAGAGCAAAGGAACAAAAAGGAAAAACAAGCATCAGCATCCCTATTGGTCCATAAAGGGTTGTTTGTGGGACCAAGCGTGGGAAACGTAGGAATGCAATGAGGACCTGCTGGGAATTTTATAGAAGAAAGGTTTATGGGAGGAGGAGGAGGAGGAGGAGGAGGAGGAGGAGGAGGAGGAGGAGGAGGAGGAGGAGGAGGAGGAGGAGGAGGAGGGGCGGGTAGAGATAATGTTGTTTTCTCTCCCTCTTTACCTTTCTTTATTGAATCTTCCTTTACATAGTTTTTTTCCGCTCCTTATCTCATTATCACACTCCTTTCTACACACACACTCTCTCTCTCTCTCTCTCTCTCCACCTGTACGGGGGCAGGTAATGTGTTTTGCAGCGAGGCACCAGCGAGGCACAAAACAAGGCGGGGCAAAAAACTGAGACAAAAAATGATGGAAGAAACATCATCAAATCGCATCAGGAAGGCTTTGACGGGTACCAACGCGTAATGGCTCCTCCGTACCCACGCTAGTTAAAGGCGAACATTTTGATAGATAACATTGCCTTCAGCTCCGGGCACCCATTAGCATTAAAACAAAGAGGAACAGTGATTGTTTTATCCGCCTCGCTTGAAACTACTCCATGCATGTGTGCACGTTTATTTTCATGAGATTGGGTGATGTAATGGTTAACGAGGAGAAAAAAGGGAGGATTAGGAAGGAAATGAGAGGATTAGCCACACGAAAAACAACGGGATTTACGAGAGAAGTGATTGGTGGTTTTATAGTTTGAGTAATTAAGGCAATTAAAACGTGTGGCGTGATTTTAAACTATTATGATGATGTATATATATTTTTTTGTTTTGTTTTTATTGTGTGCGTGTGTGTATGTGTGTGTGTGTCGTTGGGTAAAATGTGTCGTGTTCCCTTGTTGATATATGAACGGGCGGCACGGAAGGGTGATATTACGACTGATGTTCCTTACATAATGACCTTTCCTGGCTATTTACTTCGGTCGCGAGGCAGGAATGACACAGTGAGGGGAATATACAAAGATAACAAAAGCGAATTAAAAGGGAAAAAATGAACTGAAAAAGCACGAAGAAAATATAGAACGTATCTCTGAAAGCTTGTCTCTTTCCTGCTCTACACACACACACACACACACACACACACACACACACACACACACACACACACACACACACACACACTTCAAGCAGCACATATATGAGTGAGATATGTAATCTACTTACAAACGCACATACAGAGCCAATATTTACTTACAATAACACGTACATGGGCAGTTGAAAGCTTTTAAGCCTACACACACACACACACACACACACGTAAATTTATAAAGCCACATTATTCACTTTAAAGGATTTGCAATGTTAATTCCTCCCGGCTCATTGGTCTGGATTTATTGAGACTCTGATGATTATAATTTACAGGTTTGTCGCCGAGGGAATGTTTTGTTGATGAGGTGGCGGTGGTGGTGGTGGTGGTGGTGGTGGTGGTCGTGGTTGCGGCGATTCTCTTAGGATATACGTGAAAAGAAAACGGGAGCGAGTCAGTGAAGAAACATGGAGTTAAATAAGGAAGGAAAGATAACAAAGAAGAATATATGGGTAGATGGATGAATGTTTAAAGGAAGGGAGAGTGAGAGGAAGAAATAAAAGAAAATGGGAGGAAAGGAAGGAAGGAAGGAAGGAAGGAGGAAGGGAAGAAACAAGGGATGAAAGAGTTGCAAAGAATAGATGAATAAATGGAAGGAGAGATGGATGGTTAAGAAACGAAAAGCGAAAGGGAAAGAAGAAGGGTGAGTGGAATGAATGGGAGAAAAAGGGAAAGAAGGAAGAAAAGAAGAGAAGAAATAAAGAATAAAAAAAGCTTAAGAATAAAAAAAATTTCCTACAATCCTCAACTTCACATCTTTTATTTCTTTCCTCAACATTTTACTCTCTCTCTCTCTCTCTCTCTCTCTCTCTCTCTCTCTCTCTCTCTCTCTCTCTCTCTCTCTCTCTCTCTCTCTCTCTCTCTCTCTCTCTTCCTTACACCTTCTCGTTACAGCGATGTCTTGTTACGAGGAAAAGAAGACTCGGGGACACTGAAGTAAAAATAACGAGCGAAGTGAAAAAAAGAAAAAAAAAGAGAAAAAAATCTGACACAAAACACCTTACAGTAAGTTGTGTGTGTGTGAAAACTCTTGCATTTCGCACTTCTTTATGAGCGAGAGCGAGAGAGACAGAGAGAGAGAGAGAGAGAGAGAGAGAGAGAGAGAGAGAGAGAGAGAGAGAGAGAGAGAGAGAGAGAGAGAGAGAGAGAGAGAGAGAGAGAGAGAGAGAGACTGACAGCGAGTATTCTGTCAGTGGTGGCGTTACAAACTTCTTTTACTTGTTCTTGTACAATGTTATGCTGCTGTGTTGCTTGTCAGGTAGAGGAGGAGGAGGAGGAGGAGGAGGAGGAGGAGGAGGAGGAGGAGGAGGATGGAGAATAACAGGACGAGAAGGAAGACAAGTAGGGAAGAGAAGAAGATGAGAAGGAGGAGGAGGACGGCAAAAAAAAAAAAAAAAAGGAGGATGAGGAGGAGGAGGAGGAGGAGGAGGAGGAGGAGGAGGAGGAGGAGGAGGAGGAGGAGGAGGAGATAAGAGCAATGAAGAAAACGATGAGTACGAGGAATTGAAAGAGGAGAAGAAGAATGAGGTCGAGGATAAGGATTCAAAGACGAAGAGGAGAAGGAAGAGAAGGATGGGAGGAAAAGGAGATACAAGAGAAAGAAAAGAATGAGAATAGAGAAAACATTAAAAGGAATAAGACAAAATAGGAGGAAACGAAGACACTAGCCATGGAAAGGAGGAAAAAAGGACAAGAGAGAAGGAAAGAAAGAACAAAGGAAGGAAGAAAGGGAAAAATGAACTCGAATAGAAGGAAAAGGTATAAGGAAAAGAAACAAGAACGGAAGAAAATACGAAAGAAAAGAGAAGGAAGAGGGGAAGAGGAGAAGGACGACGAGGAAGACGAAGAAGAAAAGGAAGAGGAGATAAAAGACGAAAGACATAAGAATAGATAAGGGAGAGAGTAGAAGAAAGATTGAAAGGAATAAAACAGAGTAGGAGAAAGGAAAGAAGGTAATCAGGAAAGGGAGGAGCAGAAAAGAAGGGAAAATAAAGAAAACAAAAGAAAAAAAGGGAAAATGAACTGGAGTAGGAGGCGGAAGATAAAAAAAAGATTAGAAAAAAAACAAGGAAGAAAAGAAAAGAAGCAGACCACTGAGAAGAATAGAAAGGAGAGGAAAAAAAGAGAAAGAAGGAGAAAAGAAAGAAAATGCAACTTAAGTCATCAAAGAGAGGCGGAGAGGATGAAAAGAGAAAGAAATAAAAGCGTTCGAAAGAAAAAAAAGATGAAAGTTCCCACAAAAGCGAACATAAGACGCAGACTCTCTCTCTCTCTCTCTCTCTCTCTCTCTCTCTTCCAT
>NC_087181.1:18131499-18138999 GCF_035594125.1 Scylla paramamosain
CACGTAAATATCCATTATAACCATCATCACCATCAGCACTGACATTACCACCACCACCACCACCACCACCACCACCACCACCATAATCATAAACATGGAAACTTTAATCACACCGAATTAAAAATTAAAGAAAATGACATGCAACTGAAAACAAACCTCATAAACATCACGAAAAAAATAAATAAATAAATACATAAAAAATAAACACGAACCGATACCAGGAAATGGAGCTTACCGCAAAAATCACACTGGAAAAAAAAAAAATAAATAAATAAAATAAACGCAAAAAAAAACAGTAAAATCGCAGCATAACCAACACGCAAATCGGATTTACGGCAAGACCATTCACCAATAACTGCCTCGTGATGGGCTGGTGGGCGGGAATGGCGGAACATACCCGGTGCAGTGGCAATGATCCCCACGCCGCCCACTGCACCACGTAGATCCTGCCTCTGCTGCGCCATTAAACACACTCAGGTGGCTTTAACACACTCACTGCTCAGCGCAACTTAAAGATGTCTATTTATAAGCAACCAAGAAGAAAATATTACGGTAACGTTAACCCACACATACACACACACACACACTACTACATCAGACACGCTTCAATATTTAGCCACTCACACAGTTCTCCACAAAAGCCAAGAGATGGCATCACCGTGACACACTAACGCACACACTGCCACACCACTTACACTCCAGTGGGTTTATGATACTGCTCCATACATTCCAAAGGTGACCAGTTAACTAAGAAGGAGAGGGTATTGCAATAACTAACACACATAGAGACTCACTGCACATATGTCACTTAAGGGGATTTATCGTGACACTTGAGCTCTTAATGACACCCGGGGATAACGAGGGAGCCAAGTAAGAGAAGATAGCGTGGAAAAGAAAGACACGAGGACATAACATAATGAAATATACTACGCAACTCATCCCCTTATAGATTCAACACTCCTACCTTCTCTCGACTATACAGGGATGTCGTAAGAGCAAGCCAAGGAAGAAAAATAGTACAGAAATAAATAAGGACACAATAACATACTGAAACATCCTGCACAAGTGATCCTCTTAAGTATTTATTTCAACTTTTCTACCACTCTCATCTACACACAGCGGTGTTAAAAGAGCAAGGAAGAGACAGAGGGTAATACAGTGTTACGCTCGCACACATACACATTCTGACACACTTCACAAAGGATTCTCTGATAGGCTTAGGCTCACATTCATTGCCTTTAGCTGTATTTCTCATCTGACCTTGGAGCGATTAAAGAGAAGAGGAATACTACAATAATAAATAACCTTCACACTATATTAATAAAATAAATAAATAAAAAAAACATTGGCTTTTAAGTGATACAAGAATAAGTTATTATTTCATCCCTTCTCTTCTTTCCTCACTCCCTCATTTAACGTAAACAAGAAGATAAAAGCGTTCTATACTAAAAGCTACTTGATACAAATGTAACTCCACAGAAATACCTCACTAACACGTCCTTCACTACCCACACGCCCTCGGGAAGTCTCGCCTCTCACCAAGGAACTCTGGAACATTACACCAACACACTCAGGACACTCAAGCAACAAAGCACCACAAGTGTACACCAAACCCCTTTAGTGTCACAGCAGATTACCTCCACACTACCAGAGTGGAGGTAATCTCACCTCCCGTCGGGTTAGAACACCACTTGCTAACATTATGAAAAGACAGCAAGTAATACACACACGCGCACATACATAGTGACGCACATCCACACAGGCATGTCACAAGAACCTAACCAACTCGGACGAAACGTAATTAACTTGATATCAAATTCACTTACGTATTGGTCCTTGAATCACCAGTTTCCCAAAGCATAATTAGCGATTGAACTAAAGGCTTACGTCTCACCTTGAGGGATATGGACCAAAGAGAGGATTCCCAACTCCTGCACCGCTCCAAGGGTCGAAAGAGGGAGCGGAGTCAGTAGAAGGAGGCGTGACAAGAGAGGAATCTTCAGGAATGCGGAATCCAATAACGTAAAGAAAGGTGGCAAATCTGCGCAGGAAATCCAACCTTCTCAATTCTTAAAGTCACTGTTTGCTGAGTGAGGAAGGAGGGCACGGCGAAGTGGCTGACAGTTTGGCTGGAATTGTGGCGCATCTTCCTTTAATCCTTAACAATCGTGAGGCGTTACTCAGAGTTCTAAAGCCACCTCGAAATATTATACTCGCTAGAAACTGCAAAATCTATACTTTCTGTTCCCAGTTCTGCAGCCACCTTGAAATAATATACTCGCTAAAAACTGCAAAATTTATACTTTCTGTCCCCATTCTTTCTGGCAAATACTTATAAAGATTTCATACTTTGCTTTGGGTGTTGTGGAGTTTTGTGTATTGCATGAATGTGTTGAGGTAGAAACGCCAATGGTAGCAGGGTAGAATTAGAGGACGATAAATATACAGAAATTTTAAGATTCTGAAAGTAGAAAAAAAGAAATTTATTAACGGTGGAAATAAAGTACATGTGTAAAATAAGCATGAGCTGGAAATATATATATAAAAAAAATAAAGAAGAGAAGAGAAAAGGTGGAAATTAGCTACAATGTAAATAAATAGGCATAATGTGAATATAATAGAAAGGCACACAAAAAAAAAAAAATGAATTGCAAAAAAAGAAAAGGAAAAAAAAACAGTACGAAAAGAAACGATAATCAAAATAAAACAAACCATCAAAGAAGAAACAAGAAAAACAAAACTTTCACCTCCTCTCTCCCCCCCCAAAAAAAAAAAAATAAAATAAATAAAAAATAAAAAGACCAAAACAAAATAAAACAAAACAAATAGTAAATAAATCCATCAAACATTCACAAACAAAGGCCCACGAACGCGAGATAGCAGGAAGAGAACCGAATCCCCTTTATCAGAATCCAATCCTACTCATCACGGGATTAGAAAAGGATCGAAACCTATGATCCCTCACTATTATATTTTCAGATTACGTTCAGCATTAACATCTCAAGAGAGTACTGAACACCACTAATAAGGCACGAGAGGGGATATGATTCAAATCGCCTCACAAATCACGTGTTCTCTTTCAGTTTAATTCTCTCACTGCGTATTAAAATCAACTTGTGTATTCTGGCATCCATTAGCATTGATTAATCACCTGGTTACTTCATTTACCTGTCCACTAATGTCCATTATGCGTCCATGTTGCTTATTAGCGGTCGTAACAGGTGAGGTTAGGTTAATTTTGTGTTTATGATGTCATGGTGTTGTTTTGGTCTCTCTCTCTCTCTCTCTCTCTCTCTCTCTCTCTCTCTCTCTCTCTCTCTCTCTCTCTCTCTCTCTGTATTTTCAAAGACATCTTATTTTCAAAACCAAATAAATTCGTTGCGATCAAAGAAAATTGAGAATTCTTCCTTCTTTTTCATGGATTTGTCATATCAACCTCTCTCTCTCTCTCTCTCTCTCTCTCTCTCTCTCTCTCTGAAGCTTTAAGGCAAGGAGAGGCGACTTATGAGATCGTGAAAGGAGGTAAAAAATAATCCCTCCATTTTCATTTTTATCCCGAAACTGAGACTGAGAAGCTTCGAGCCAAATAGGAAGAAAGTCACATCAAAATGTAGAGTTTCCCGGAAGAGAGAGAAAAAAATGTGATAAAAACTGGACGTCATTAATGCGCAAACTATGTGATGAAAAAACAAACATTAAACACAACAAACAAGCAAGTCACGAGGAAAACAGGAAGAGGATGATGAAAGGAACGTGATTAAATTAAAAACGGGTAAATGAGAATTCTCTAAAAGGGAAAATGAGAAAAAAAAACGGAATTTATTAAAGGGATGAGTTATGTAATCTGTGGTGCGTCAAATCATTACTTGTATTTAGATCGCGAGATAATGAAGAAGAAATATAATAAAATAGAAATGATGAAGGGAAATTGATTAAGTACAAGCAGGTCAATGAGATTTCTCTAAAGGAAAAATGAGAAGAAAACGTATTTTATTAAAGCGCAATTTAGTTAATTTGTGATCTGTGAAATTGTGTAAAAAGGATTCTTCGTTTTTTTTTTTTTTTTTTAAGGCTATGCAGTAATAATAAAGGAATATAGGAACAGGAAGAGCATTAAGGGAAAATTATTAAATACAAACAGGTAAATGGGATAATTTGGAGGATTTACGTAATGTGTTGTCTGCCTAATTACTACGTGAGGTGATGTAGATAGGAGCTGTTTCTAAGGCTATAAAATAATAATAGGAAAAAAATAATGATGATAATAATAATAATAAAATGTGAATAATAATAAAAGAGAAGAAGAGAAAACACAATAACAACAAAAACAAGATGAAGAAGAAGAAGAAGAAGAAGAAGAAGACGATGACGAAGAAGAAGAAGAACAAAGAAAAAAGAGACGGTGAAGAGGAAGAGGACGGAAAATGAAAAATACATACGCTTGCCTGTCACGCTTTCGTAATTTTAAGCATCATGAAATAAAACTCATAATTTCTGGCAATAAACTCGTTGGCTGTTGGTTTATCTCTGACAGTAATGCTGACATTGCGAGAGAGAGAGAGAGAGAGAGAGAGAGAGAGAGAGAGAGAGAGAGAGAGAGAGAGAGAGAGAGAGAGAGAGAGAGAGAGAGAGAGAGAGAGAGAGTTATCAATATATATTTTTTTCCTGTCGAAGCGCAAAGCAGCTTAAAAACACACTCACTTCCCACATAAAGGTTACAGTGATAACCTTTGCTCCACTTTATTTATTCTTTTTTTTCATAGTTTTTCGTATATATATATATATTTTTTTCCCTGTAGTGAGGCCGGACACCATTCACAAGTCACTAATGTTTACCTGTGCATAAAAAATAAATTAATTAATAAAATAGATAAATGCGACGAAAGAGGTCACAATTCTTAACTGTCTTATTTCACTTCTTTTCCTTTTATTTTCTTAGTATATGTTATTATTTCAGTAGTGAAGCAGCACGCCATCCAAAGGCCACTACTGTTTACGTTCAAATAATAAAATAAACGAAAACTATTTAAAGACAGCAATTCTTAACCATTTCATTGCGAACAGCATTGTGAAATTGTTGCTTCATCAGAGGAGAGATGAAAAACAACACCCACTGACAGATTGCAATTGCTTAAACTACTTTGGTGTCATTGGTGCCTTTCAAAATCCAATTCCAGACCTGCACATTACTGTTTCATTGATCTTGTCACTGCTTAACAATATTTCCTCTAATTACCAATGATATTTATTTATTTATCTATCAATTTATTTATTTATTTATTATTTTTGTTTTTTACTGAGCTGTTTTGAATATTTCTGTAGTCTAGAAAAATTAAAGACTAAATTAACCTCCTGTTTTCTCTCTCTCTCTCTCTCTCTCTCTCTCTCTCTCTCTCTCTCTCTCTCTCTCTCTCTCTCTCTCTCTCTCTCTCTCTCTCTCTCTCTCTCTCTCTCTCTCTCTCTCTCTCTCTCTCTCTCTCTCTCTCTCTTTTGTGGTTTCTGTGACCAAGCAAACTATTTCGCTGTCCCTTGTAACCCTTTACTACTATACTATATTTCCTTTAAACACCAAGAATTTTTCATTTTTTTTAACATTTTTGTACTAAACTCTCTTGGGTATTTTTATTATCTAAAGTAGTACTCATAAAATTCACGCTCCCATTCTTGTCTCTCCTGTATAAACACAAACAATATTTACATCGCTTTGGAGATCACTGACGACGCGATTACAAGTGAATGAGTTAAGCTTGAGAAATTTTTGTATTTAACTCCTCAATATTTCTTTACTCTCAAAAAAAAAACCGACAAAATTAGCGTCCTATTTTCTCTCTCTTTTCTTTGTTCTGTCTCCAAGCAAACTATTTTTTTTACAATGCTTTGGAGGTCACTGCAGGACTTGTATGCTATAAGGAGTAAAGGATTTTTTGCACTAAACTCTTAGATATTTGTGTACTCAAAAATATAATGAAATAAATCAATCAATCAAATAAAAATAAATAAATAAATAAAGGCAAAAATTTACCTATTCTCTCTCTTCCGTCTCTTGTCTCCACGGGAACAATTTTTACAACATTAGGTCAGTGAAAGTAAAATAATTAGGTATATTCAACAAACATTTCCAGCAGATATTCCAGTTGTCACTCATTAGTATAATTCACATGATGCACAACGCTATTTTCACTTCACAAGCTCACCTGCAGCATAAATATAACGAATAGCAGTGTGTTATCTGCAGCGGAAATCATTCTTCGTTTTCACATTTCCTTCTTATGATTCATCAAGTGTTCTTTCTCTTAATGACATCAGTGAGACAAGGGACTCTGCTTTTAAGCCTTCCGTTGACCTGTTTCTTACATTTAATAATCTGTAGTGGAAACTATTTAGGTTTTTCAACGGTGTTTTTATGATTCTAGTGAAAATTGCGTTTCAGAGAGTGTTTTCATGATTCTAGTGGAAATAATTTAGGTTTCCAAGGGTGTTTCCATGATTCTAATGAAAATTACGTTTCAGAGACTCTTTTCATGATTCTAGTGGATACAGTTTAGATTCAAAGGGCGTTTTCATGATTCTAGTGAAAATTATTCAAGTTTTTTCCTTGATTCTAGTGGAAATAATTAAGGCTCAGAGTGCGTATTTCATGATCCTAGAGAAAACTGCTTACATTTCCTATTTTTTCATGATTCTTGTGAAAGCTATTTACGTTTCAAAGGACGTTTTCGTAATTCTAGTGGAAATTACTTAGTTTTCTCATTTTCATGATTCTCGTGGAATTAATTTAGGTCTGCAGAGTATTTTCATGATTCTAGTGGATAGTATTTAAACTTCCAGGGATATTTTGATAATTATCGTGATAGTTTAACAAGAATTCCACACCAACAATAACACCACACCCACGAGAAAACACCAATAATTATCTCCGTGACTTTTAAAGACAGAGATGAGATCCTAAAAATATACACGTTAATATTATATAACACAAAACACAGTAACCCAATAACAAACACAACAAGACGCAACACAAACCTCACATATCACTATTTTCTGCTTCGTGAATCCTTTTGATGTGCGATTTTCTCTTCAGTTTCCCCCTCTTTTCTCTTTCTCTTTCTCTCGTAATCTGCTTCCTTCTCTGTCAGTAATGTAATGGAGGTGAAGAGGCTAAAAGGCGCGGCGTGGGATCCGATTCTCTTACGTAGCATTGAAACCTTGATCTTCTTCACCCTGTGTGTTTGTGTGTGTGTGTGTGGAGAGAGAGAGAGAGAGAGAGAGAGAGAGAGAGAGAGAGAGAGAGAGAGAGAGAGAGAGAGAGAGAGAGAGAGAGAGAGAGAGAGAGAGAGAGAGAGATTACCACTCTGCCGAATCAATGCCTTACTCGATTGACTGCTTGCAAAAAAGTGACGGTCAGTTTTGTCTGTGGTCCAGTAACTGAGTTGAGAGAGAGAGAGAGAGAGAGAGAGAGAGAGAGAGAGAGAGAGAGAGAGAGAGAGAGAGAGAGAGAGA
>NC_087181.1:18143999-18188999 GCF_035594125.1 Scylla paramamosain
TCTTTCCTCCTCTCCTTGGTGTCTTTTTTCACTTCTTAGCCACGACCATCATTATCTTTACTTCTCATTTTCCTCCTCCTTTTCCTCCTCCTCCTGCTCCTCTTTCTCTTCTTCTTCTTCCTCCTCTTTGTCCTCAAACTCTTATGTTTTATCCTAATACTCCTATTTAATCTTCTCCTCTTCCTCCTTTTTCTCCTTTGCCGTCCTCCTTCATCTTTTTATTCTTCTTTATTTTTTTGTACGTCATGCGCATTATCCTCCTCATCCTGTTTATTTTTTTTTCCTTCCTTCTCTTCCTCTTCCTTCTCATCATCTTCATTCATCTCCGCTTTCCCCCTTTTTTCTCTTTACCCTACTTCTTATCCTTCCACTTTTCTTCTGCTACTCTTTATTTTTCGTATTCTGTCCCTTCTACTCCTCTCCCTCTTCCTTCTCCTCCTCCTCCTCCTTCTCCTCCTTCTATTCTCTCAGGAAAGACAGAATTGTTGGCAGTAATCAAAGTATTCTCGTCTCTGCCTAACGAATTTCCAGTTACCTTTGTATCTATGTAATTCCGTGCAATCCTAGGTAATCGTTTGTAATCCTCAACTTCCTGGGGGTCTTATTGCACCTGACAGCGGCGTAGGACAGGTGTGGCCTTAAGATGATGAGAGAGAGAGAGAGAGAGAGAGAGAGAGAGAGAGAGAGAGAGAGAGAGAGAGAGAGAGAGAGAGAGAGAGAGTTGTCATAAAAATTGATCATTGGATACTTTAAGTGTTAGAAGCACCTCTCTCTCTCTCTCTCTCTCTCTCTCTCTCTCTCTCTCTCTCTCTCTCTCTCTCTCTCTCTCTCTCTCTCTCTCTCTCTCTCTCTCTCTCTCTCTCTCTCTCATAATAGCCCACTTGAGGACGCTTCAAAGAAAAACAAATCAACAATAAGGAGATAAGAACAAAGATTAGAGGTGATAAGGGGTGATAAGAGGTAAGTTCCGTATACGTACGATGGAAGGGGTGAAAAGGGACGTAACTATCTTATTGGGCTGCTCGAAGTATGGATGAGTTAGATTAGGTTAGGTGTAGTGTGGCGTGGTGGCATTTGGCTACAGTAGGTTAGATTAGGTAAGGTTAGGTGAGGTGGTGAAGGTAGTTCAGTGATTATTAGGTTAGGTTAGGTTAGGTTAGGTTAGGTTAGGTTAGGTTGGGTTGGGTTGGGTTAGGTTAGGTTAGGTTAGGTTAGGTCAGGTTAGGTTAGGTTAGGTTAGGTTAGGTTAGGTCAGGTTAGGTTAGGTTAGGTTGGGTTGGGTTAGGTTAGGTTAGGTTAGGTTGGGTTGGGTTGGGTTAGGTTAGGTTAGGTTAGGTTAGGTTGGGTTGGGTTAGGTTAGGTTAGGTTAGGTTAGGTTAGGTTGGGTTAGGTTAGGTTAGGTCAGGTTAGGTTAGGTTAGGTTAGGTTAGGTAGTACTTGGTTAGGTTATGTTAGGTTATGTTAGGTTAGGTCAGGTCAGGTCAGGTCAGGTTAGGTTAGGTAATACTTGGTTAGGTTAGGTTAGGTCAGGTCAGGTCAGGTCAGGTTAGGTAATACTTGGTTAGGTGAGGTTAGGTTAGGTTAGACAAGGTGAGGTTAGGTTCTGTAACGTGAGATGAGATAGGTAAGGTTAGAATTAGACGAGATGATGTAGGTTTAGGTTACGTTAGGCAATATTAGCTAACGTGAAATAGATTTATGTAAGATGAGGTTAGTTAAGGATAGGTGAGGTGAGATGAGATTACGGTAGGTCAAGTTACATTAGCTCAGTTACTAAGGAGATATTAAGAGCGACAGAGCTGGAGAGTGGCGGCGTTACTAGGTGAGGGAGTGAGGGAGTGAGGGGCAGATGGCTTTAGGGAGTGGGAGGAGTGAGGGGGAGAGTGGGGGGAGAGAGAGGATCACCAGAAGTCTTGAGTTAATAACATATCTCGTGGCGGGTCTTGTGAGTCACTAATGGACGGGGCAATCTTCTGATCCCCTCACGAAATTGCAGGAGGAGGAGGAGGAGGAGGAGGAGGAGGAGGAGGAGGAGGAGGAGGAGGGAAGGAAGGAAAGGAGATTAAGTAGTACATACATTACTAATTAAACACACGCACACATCTCTCTCTCTCTCTCTCTCTCTCTCTCTCTCTCTCTCTCTCTCTCTCTCTCTCTCTCTCTCTCTCTCTAATGATCTCAGCTGGCCGGGATGTGCAGAGTGGCCATCAAGCTCCCCCTCCCCCTCCCCCTCACACCGCCACCTGATCGCGGGAATGTACAATGAGTCACCACTATTTAAATGCCGCTCTCCGCCACCAACTTCCTCATTCCTTCTTCCTTTGTGTTCCCTTGTGCTCCCTCCACTAGCCAGCAGGTCACTACTAGGGTGATAAACGAAAAATAAAAGTGTGAATAATGTTCTTTTTTTTCTCTCTCTCTTTCTACCTCTCACATATGTATTTTTTATTTATTTATTTATTAATTTATTTTTTTGCACGTCAGTATGTATTGCGTAAAAATTGGTGATCATTTTCGTTCGATTCAACATTTTCGTTCAACTATTTGCCTATTTATTTACCCACTTGCCTGTTTAATTAATCTATTCCTATTTTTTTTATTTTTCCGTACGTTCCAAACCTCATTTCATTTATCCTTCACCCTTAAAACTCTCTTTGTTTTGTTAATGCAGAGTTTGTAATGCAATTTACGAGACAATGCCAAGAGAGAGAGAGAGAGAGAGAGAGAGAGAGAGAGAGAGAGAGAGAGAGAGAGAGAGAGAGAGAGAGAGAGAGGGAGAGAGAGGCTTAAGTAACGAGGTAAAAGTGAGACCATTACCACAAACTGAAAAAGTAAATAGCAGGGAAAGGAGGAAAGGGAAAAATAACACTCAAGACAAACACACACACACACACACACACACGTTGAAAAGAGGAATAAAGAAAATGAGAAAAGAAGAAACTGTGCATATTTATATTTAGTTAAAAGGGAAGCGAGTAAACACACACATGCTCTCTCTCTCTCTCTCTCTCTCTCTCTCTCTCTCTCTCTCTCTCTCTCTCTCTCTCTCTCTCTCTCTCTCTCTCTCTCTCTGTAATTTTGTTTTAATATCCATTAAACTCTCGCTAAAAATGATAACGTGAACCTTATTACAAATCGTTCAGTGTCTTCATTATTTTCCTCCTCCTCCTCCTCCTCCTCCTCTTCCTCCTCCTCTTCCTCTTCTTGTTCCTCCTTTTCGTCACTGTTTTTAAAAATTTTCGTTTCGTTTTCTTTTCCATCACCTCCCGTCATAAATTCTCTCTCTCTCTCTCTCTCTCTCTCTCTCTCTCTCTCTCTCTCTCTCTCTCTCTCTCTCTCTCTCTCTCTCTCTCTCTCTCTCTCTCTCTCTTAGTTCTTCACTTTGTTTTCTTTTCTCCTTTTTGATCTTCTATTGTTCTTTTCCTGTTCTTTCATTCTTCTCCTGTTTCTCTCCCTTCCCCTTCGACTTTTCCTTGTTTTTCTAGATTCATGATTCTTTCCTTCATTCTTCTTCTTCTTCTTCTTCTTCTTCTATTTTCTCCTCCTCCTCCTCCTCCTCCTCTTGTCTAAGCTCTCATTCTGTAGGTTAATATTTCAAGTGAGACATACTTCTGGGAATCTCTCTCTCTCTCTCTCTCTCTCTCTCTCTCTCTCTCTCTCTCTCTCTCTCTCTCTCTCTCTCTCTCTCTCTTACCTAAAAGGGCAAAGTTTGCTCTCCCCTTTGTACATTATAAAAGGTAAACAAACAGTAAACAAAGAAAATGTTTTGTGCAAAGAACAGAGGTGTGGTCTGAGAGAGAGAGAGAGAGAGAGAGAGAGAGAGAGAGAGAGAGAGAGAGAGAGAGAGAGAGAGAGAGAGAGAGAGAGAGAGAGAGAGAGATTTTCACAACGTTTCATTCTCGTATTTTTTATCTTATTTCATGCAGGGAAGCGCGCGTCATGTGGTCTCAATATTGGTCAATGAATAAGTGATGAATAAAGATGCACACCCGTTGAATAAATGAATAAGAGACGCCTCGGAGCAGCTGGAGTTTATTTAAAGCTTTCTACTCGTATCTTATCCCAAAACTTAAAATGGCTTTCATCCAATGCACGTTTTTTTTTTTTTTTTTTGCCTCAACTTCCAAAAACAACATTGTATATATTTTCCAAGGAGACGAAAATATGAAGAAGTTGTACGTATTCAAGTCTTCTCTTTTTGCATGCGTCGAAATGAATTATGTTTCTACTTTAATTGCGTTTCCGCTTGAAGTACAGAGAATGTTAGGACAGAGAAAGTTTATTGAGTTTATTCTTCTCTTCTAAACTTCCCAAACGAAACCTGTATAAATTTTTCCAGGAGATAGAGAAAAAAATGAAGAAGGTATGCATATATTTACGACAGTGCTCCTTCCTTCAAGTAACGAATTAATAACATTTTTCTTTTTGTATATGTAAAGTTTTAGGGCAAAGAAACTTGATGAATATATAGCTCACCTTTAAACTTCCAAAAACTATCTAGTAAGACATATGAAGGAAATATACATATTTATATAATTTTTTTTTACCATTTTCGAGCATGGAATTAATTACATTTTCGTTTTAAATAGAGAAAATTTTAGGACAAACTTAATGAATTTATTCCTCGCATTTAAGCTCCCAAAAGCAATATTTACCAAGGAGAAAGGCATAACAAACTATAAATATTCAAGTCTTCAGTTATTCACGCATCAAATTAATTACACCTCTCATTTTAACTATACAAAACTTTAGGACAGAGAAACGTAATGAATTTATTCCACGCCTCTTTAGAAATAAACCAATATATTTTGTAGAGAATGAACGTTGTAGGCTGGCAATGAGAGAAAGCGAAGGAAAAGTACGAACACTGTAAGACTCAGAACACGCACGATGGGTACTCCACGCCCTCTGCACACACAAGAGACCAGAGCCACCCTTGACTACAGGTGCGGAAGGAGGAAGACTTGTTGGCTGACCCTATTCCCTCCAGCCTTTGCTCACAGGTGCAGGAACGTCTGACAGAAGTTAAAAGTCTAGAGCCTTAGCGGGGCTGCAGCGCACGACCAAGAAATAGTGCTACGCGTTATTCCAGGCCACATGTAGAAACTATATATAAAATCTTCCCTTTTCCATTTTTCAATTCACTGATTCTCCTTCCACGAAAATTTTTGGGCAGCAAGACTTAATCGTTTTAATTCCGAGCAAACTAACGTACTTTCAGTGTAGCAAGAAATATGTGGAAACTATATACAAACTCTTCTCTTTTCAGTCTTTTAACTCCCTAAATCTCCATGCAACGTACGAAAATTTTGGGGCAGTGAGTTTTAATCGTTCTAATCTTCGCTTTTAACTTTCCAAAACAAACCAATGTATTCTCAATGAAGCAAGAAATATGTAGAAACTATACACAAACTCTTCCCTTTCTAGATTTTCACGTCACTAATTCTCCCTGCAAGAACAGAAAATTTTAGAAGTGACAATCAATTAAATTTGCGCCATCAAAGTAAAAAGAAAGTGATATTAAGGTCATATTTGGTGCTATTCAGCCTTCATTATGCTGTGGCGTTCTGGTCACTATGTTACAGAAAAATATATAAGCGTTAGAATCAATACAACTCAGAAACCTGTAAGAACTTAACCTACCAAAAAGAAGCCCATGTATTTTCTATGGAAGGAAAAAATATATATAAAGAAACTGCATATATTCGCATATTCACATTCCGTTTCACTCTCGCCTTAAACTTGTAAGCACAAATAACTCTTTTCAATCTGAAAAAAAAAAAAGAAACTGGAAACAGCATTTATCAATCCTCCCTTCTCTAGGATTTTAAATTGTCTCCCTTTAAAAATACAAGTGCAGTAGAAGGAATTTAACATCATATCTGTCCTAATTAGTTGTAGTTTTTTTTTTTTAGGTTTGCCAAGAAAAGCAGGAGGAGAGACAGACATGACAGGTGTATTGATCTCTTAGCTACAATAAATATAACTTTGGAGTATCTCTCTCTCTCTCTCTCTCTCTCTCTCTCTCTCTCTCTCTCTCTCTCTCTCTCTCTCTCTCTCTCTCTGCTTGATACTACGTAAACATGAACACCAATGATATTCGTGAGAGAGAGAGAGAGAGAGAGAGAGAGAGAGAGAGAGAGAGAGAGAGAGAGAGAGAGAGAGAGAGAGAGAGAGAGAGAGAGAGAGAGAGAGAGAGAGAGAGAGAGAGAGAGCATGGTGGAAAATTCCCCTTCATGCTTCGTGTGACGTTCAAGTGGGTGAAAAATAAAGGACCAAATCTTTATTTCATTAATACCCAATTCTGTCCACCATCCCTGTCACTGCTGGGATCTTTTTGTTGCTTGTCTTCTTTCTTCCCTATTGTCACTTCTTCACTACTTCACTCTTGTTACTCATCTTCCCTTCTCTCTCTCTCTCTCTCTCTCTCTCTCTCTCTCTCTCTCTCTCTCTCTCTCTCTCTCTCTCTCTCTCTCTCTCTCTCTCTCTCTCTCTCTCTGTCTAAGCCACCGGTAAAATTCCTCTCTTTTCTATCTTCCTCTTTAATATGTCCTTCCTTCTCCTCCTCTCTTTCTCTTTGTTTCCTTTTCATTACTTTCTTCACTAATCCGAGAGAGAGAGAGAAAGAGAGAGAGAGTCAGCCAGCCAATGTGCTATGGAATATTGAAACAAAATATCCCCTTTTTTAGGCCTAACGTGAAAAATTAACAGGCTAATGTTTTCTTCTTCCCTTTTTCTTCCCCCTCCAGATTACCTCACCACGGGGCGCACCAGACACGGACCCTGAAACCCGGAACCTGGAAACTGGAACTCTGAACCCTTCGTCTGTTACTGTGGGGCACCTGCGTCATCTTCCCTGAAATATTCACGAGCGAAGCCTTGGTGCTCACCTGTGCAGAGGCAGTGGTGGGATATGAGATGAGAGAGCGAGAAGATAGAAGCGAGAAAGAATAAAAGGAAAGGATACGAAGGGAAATAGTTAAGAAAAGAGACAGAGGGGATACAAAGGGAAAGCTGTAGTAAAGGGAGATAAAAAGGGAAACAGTTGCGGGAAAAAAAAAGGGAAAGGATCGAACACAAAGAAACAATAACGAAACAGGATTAAGGGCAGAAACGGGAGAGGGGATAGAGACAAAAACTAGTAAACAATATAACGAAAAGACACAGAAAATGAACAACAACAGAGACGAAAGACGAGATAGAAAATAAAACAAAAACAGAAATTGCCGACATTGTCTCAACTAAAACCAGACAGTGACTTGAAAATACAAAGAGAAATAGAGACAGAGAACCAAGGAGAGAGAAATAAACTCTTCGCGGAAACAAAACAAGAGATGAAGTGAGAAAGTAGAGGAGAGAAAGAACGTAAATGTAAAGAGTCTACATTCTTAATACGCATCGTGGAATTCTCGAGTTGAACAAGATTAAAAAGTACAAAAAGGGAAGTAAGAAAAGAAAACGTAGAACCAGCGAGGGGAAGAACACGTGACGTTCAATACGGTAATAAAAAAAGTTCCTCAAATTAATCAAGAATCAAAAGTACAAAAACAAAACAAAAAAAGGACTAAAAAAACTAAACAAAACAACACTAACACAAAGAGCAGAGGACACACAACACAACATTAATAATTCAAGAGTAGCAACACTTCACTCGCCCACAACAGAAAACGGAAGTAGTGAAGCGCAGCAAAGGTGACGCAGGAGACAAATTTTAATGGGAAACTATAACATACACACGGACCCCTCGACTAGCGCACTCCCTAGCTGCAGTAGCGAGGACTGGGGAGTAGTGATGCTAAAAACAAAGCTTCTATAGACAACACAACACTGGGGAAGGTAAAAATAACTAAGGAATTACAGGAAATGTGACGAGATTTTAATTTCCTGAAGTGCCTTTACCTGTCACTGCTGGAACTGACAACATGGAGATGGGAGGGGACAACACAGAGGTGCCCATGGATGAGGAGAATGGCATCGAGCCCTTCCTCACCTTCCTGCCGCCCTACATCCTCTGCAACACCACCAACTACACCAAACTCCCGCTATGTAATAATGAAACGAGGGTGGTGGATGTGAGTATGTGATTTTTTCTTTGTTAGTGTTTTGTCGTGTTTTTTTGCTGATTTTGTTGGGTTTAGCGTAGCAGTTCGTTGATTTAGTTTGTATGGTTAAGTCAGGTCTATTTTTTAGTTGTTTGTTGATGTTAGTCTTCTTCAGGTATTTCAGTGGTTTTACAAGGTTGTTTTTAGTTATAGTTAGTTAGTTGGTTAATTATATTTTTACGTATCTGGTCAATTTTTTTTTTTTTACCTTCATAGCTGATTAAGTTCGTTAATCATAATCTACTAGAATAATTCGCATCTAGATCATAAGTTAAGAGCTTAGACAAAAAAAATAATTGCTCAGGATTTGTAAATAACCTTCATAACTGCAGCGGCAACTTTTATGGTCTTGTTAACAAAGTTGAGACTCTCCCCCACACATCTCTCTCTCTCTCTCTCTCTCTCTCTCTCTCTCTCTCTCTCTCTCTCTCTCTCTCTCTCTCTCTCTCTCTCTCTCTCTCTCTCTCTCTCTCTCAATTAGGCCTATAAGCAGCTTCATTTCCAACCATCAGTCGCAGGTGTTTCTCAATTATCTCTCGCTTCACACGTCCCTTATTTCACATCGGTGGTCTGCGTCACCCTCAGGAGCCCGAGTTCGAGTACGCCTTCATCGTGGCCATCGTGGTGCCCATCATCTTCGGCATCATCGTCCTCGTGGGGCTGTTCGGCAACACACTCGTCGTTATCGTCATCATCGCCAACAAGCAAATGAGGTCCACCACTAATTATCTTATCTTCAGGTGAGAATTTGTGTTTCTGAGTCTCTTCTATTTTAGTCTCTTCATTTTTCTCTTCTTTTTCTTCTTCTCACTCCTCGTATTCTACTACTTTCCTCTCCTCCTTCTGTTCTTCTTTTTCTCCTTTTTTCTTCCTCTTCGTCCTACTTTTCTTCCTTCCTCTTCCTCCTCCTCCTCATCATCATCGTCATCATCATCATCATCACCACCACCACCATCACTAACACACATCAAACACACCTGAGAGTCGACTGTTACCTGTTGTGTACCTTTCACCTGCAGCAGTGTTCAATATTTCAAACATCACAAGGACTAATTAATCTGAAATGGTTATGACAGTTTTATTCCATCACTCTTTTCTCTAGATTTTTTTTCTCTCGATTTTCATTGTCCATCTTATTTATCCACGTTTTACTTATTGATTTTCTTATTGTCTCCCGTTTATTTGTTTATCTGAATTAATTTAAAGTATTTTTATCATTTTTTTAAATTTTCATTTATTTATTTTTTACGACTTTTGTAGTTTTGCTTTCATGATTTGTAATATTTGCTTTTGAGTTTTTTTTTTCTTTTTTCTTTTAATTGGTGTAGCACTGAAATGATCAATTAATTTATTGCTCTAGTTTGTTCAAGTTTCTTTTTTCGCATTTATTTATTTATTTATTTATTTATTTTATTTATTTTATTTTATTTATTTTTTTTTTCATTCGTTTATTGCCTTCTTTCTTTTCAGGGAACGAGATTATGAAGGATCTTTTCAATTTGTTGATTCACTTTGCCTGTCTTTGCTCGAGGTCGGTCCTCCTGACACATCAATAAATTAGCATCTGAAATTTAATGATCTTTCTTATTCATCTGTATAGACCAGGATTCTATTAATATTCTATCTTTTCACATTTTTTTTTTTTTTCACTTGGTACTCGTTAACTTCACTGTTCATCTCAAGATTTAACACTTCTATCACTGCACAGAAACTTGTATCAATGTACGATAAAGAAAAAGGGGGAATCATAAGAACTTTTTGTGATAATTATGTAACAAGTTACGGTTACTGTAGAGCTAACTGGTGACTAAGTTGGTAGCAAAAACAAAATCAATCTTCTTATTTTAATATTTATCATTAGTATTATTTTGTTTATTCATTTATTTTAGCTACTTATTTGTGTATTTATTGTGTGTTAGGGATGCTGGTGAAAAGCACACACAAAAAAAAAAAACAGTCTCGCTCGCGCCCCACCCCAGCCCAGCAAAAAATAAAAATAAAAATAAAAATAAATACATAAATAAATAAATAAACAAATAAATAAATATAAAAAATAAGTAAATAAAATAAAATAAATAACTAAATAAATAAATAAATAATCAAAAAGATACAAATAAATAAATAAAGCAAATAAAACAAGATAAAAACAAAAAGATAAGAAAAATTCGAGACAGTGTCAATGTGTGAATGAGAAGCAATTGTATTACTCTTACACATTTTCCCCCCACTTGGTTCAATGACCTTGTTGATTCTGACTGGAGGGCGACGAACCTTCCAGTCAACCTTTTTTTCATTAAGAGTGTGAGCAGCAAACAAAAATCTCATTAGCAATAGTTCAAAAGACTTGTTTTCCAACCTTAGCATGGAACAAGCAGAAAGACATAAATAATTAAATACATAAATATGCTCAAGTTTTTTTTACGTAAGAGTTCTGGCTTAGGGCAACGGGATGGAAAAAAAAAAAGTAAATACATAAATAAACAAAAGAATATGAGAACGTCCACTGAAAGCGCTATTAACTGAAGACCGCCCTGAAGAAAAGCTAAAGTACTACTCAGAAAAGTGTCTTCCACCTAAAAGAGTTCAGGTGATAGACAGAGAGGAAATACAGAAACAAGGAAATTCCACAGTTTTTATAGATAACAAACTTCCCAATGCCTTTACAAGTTCTTTATTTATGAGTGAAATTTTCAGCCTTTTCTCTTTTTCCTTCCACTATCCTATCCTCTTGCAATCCCCTCCTCCCCTTCCACCAATTCTATTACCTCCCCTTCTCCCCTTCCCTCCCAATTTGTTCTCTTTAGTTTCGTGGAAAATTAATTATGTTTGGCTCACCCTCCGCGCCTTTTTAGTATACAGTGTACATAACGTTACCATTGTTTTCCCGCGCGTCTTGTTTCAATTGTATTTACGACAAAAAAAATGTTACCCTTCTCACATTTTCCTTTGTGAACCTTCCCTCAATGGGGCGCTCTTAATGGTCTGGAAAATATGACACATTCACAAACCGAGTGACTTTTACGCGTTAAATCTCGATGTGTCCTGAAAAAATCTTTACGGCATTTGTGTGTTATCAAGCCATCTTTTTATTAGGGAACTTTTTTAGTCGTCGCCATCAAGCACGGAGCAAGATATATGGAAAAACGAGCTAAGACTACGCATATTATCTTGAAAGTTATTTTTTTTTCTCGCTATATGAGTTTACCGTATCCATTATCTCAATTATTCCTACTTCTCGTTTTCTTTCAAATAGTTTAGGCATCACTCATCTAACTTTAAAAAATCATTTCCCCATCTCTCTCTCTCTCGTTGACAAATTTTCCATCCGCCTAGGGATTAATTTTTCATCATGAATGATTTGCAAAATAATTAGCGAAAGGGCAGCAACACACGGCAAAAAATACTGTGAAGATAAAACATGAAGGTTAAGAGTAATGTTGACGCTATATCGTAATACACTCGAAAAAAAATATATATACGGTTTACTAAGACAGCCGATCAAACAGGTATAAAGAAATAAAGAAATCACTAACTACCTATGTAACTGGCAAGAATATAAATGAATAAATAAGTGAATAAATATATGAATGAAGAACATTAAGGGAAAACACGTTGACAAATAGCATTTTTCCGAGCAGGTTCAAAGTCAGTCAGTCAAAAATCATCAATAATCCAACTAGAAAAAAAAATAACAATTCATTGGTAACTAAGACCTTGGAAAATACGTAAAAAAAAATAGATAGAATAAATAAAGCAGCAAAATAAATAAGTAATTATATACAGAAATGAAGGAATAAATAAGGTTTTTCAAGTGGAGTTTTATCAATATTACTTTTGAAATCTTTGCAGACCAGCTGATGATAATAATAATAATAATAACAATAATAATAATAATAACAATAATAATAATAATAATAATAATAATAATAATAATAATAATAAAAGCGAACAAAAATAGAGTTACGAAATTACTTCAAATATGAATGCTATTTTTAACACGAATAATGAAAAGTCAGTGTAATGAGGCGATAGGACTTGCTTACCCAGAAACAGAGAGAGAGAGAGAGAGAGAGAGAGAGAGAGAGAGAGAGAGAGAGAGAGAGAGAGAGAGAGAGAGAGAGAGAGAGAGAGAGAGAATGATATAACTACAAAAAGACAGAAAAACAGAGAGAAGAAATGAATACAGAGAATACAGAAGAGAGGGTGGAAGGAAAAAGAAGGAATAAAAAGGAAGAAGAGAAGATGAGCAACAACAAGAGTGAAGTAATGAAGAAGGGGCAATAGGGAAGGAAGAAGACAAGTAACAAGCAAATAAAAAGCCCAGCAGTGACAGGGATGGTGGACAGAATTGGGTATTAATGAAATAAAGATTTGGTCCTTTATTTTTCACCCACTTGAACGTCACACGAAGCATGAAAGCGAATTTTCCACCATGCTCTCTCTCTCTCTCTCTCTCTCTCTCTCTCTCTCTCTCTCTCTCTCTCTCTCTCTCTCTCACACACATTCATTTTATTGTTCTTTTTTTCGTGATATCAAACCCATACACACACACACACACACACACACACACACACACACACACACACACACACACACACACACACACACACACACACACACACACACACAGAGAGAGAGAGAGAGAGAGAGAGAGAGAGAGAGAGAGAGAGAGAGAGAGAGAGAGAGAGAGACGAGAGAAACTAAAAATACACCCTAGAATGTTCTCTCTCTCTCTCTCTCTCTCTCTCTCTCTCTCTCTCTCTCTCTCTCTCTCTCTCTCTCTCTCTCTCTCTCTCTCTCTCTCCCTCCCTCTGAGAGTAAAAATAACGAGTATTAGGAATCGATCAGCTTATTCCCTCCACCTACACACACTTACGTCTATCTTACCAAGGATCGCTGGAAAAATATATAAAAAATGAGGGAAAAAAATCAAGAATGGGCTGCTTATACTTTTTTTTCCTTTTTTTCCTTTTTTTTTTTAATAATTACTGTACGTATGATTTTTTTTTTGGTGTCTTTTTTTGTTAGTTTTGTTTTGTTTACGCTTTTTTCATGTATTTTTTTTCGTGTTGTAATTTCTCTCTCTCTCTCTCTCTCTCTCTCTCTCTCTCTCTCTCTCTCTCTCTCTCTCTCTCTCTCTCTCTCTCTCTCTCTCTCTCTCTCTCTCTCTCTCTCTCTCTCTCTCTCTCTCTCTCTCTCTCTCTCTCTCTCTCTTATCCTCTTATCCTTGCCTACATTCTTACATTACACTCTACTTACCCTCTCCTTCATCTTTCTCTCCTTGCACTTTTCCCTTCCTCCTCTTCTCTCCTCATTATCTCCCTCCCATCTCTCCTTTCGCTTCTTACATTCTACTTACTCTTCATATCCTTTTTCCTCTTTTCTAGCCACTCCTTCCTCCTCCATTCACACTCATTATCAAATTCCCTTCTTCCTTTTCGCTCCCATCAACTCGTCCAGCCTTCACCATTTGTTCTCATCCAATCCTAACTACCGCTGTCTGCACTCTGTAAGCCTTCCGATCTTCACAACCGTATTCTGAAGCACCTCTGCGCGTCACCCTACTGAATTCACAAGGCTGTAGTTGAAGTTACACGGGTTTTTAAGGGTGTTTTCATGGATGTAGTGACAGATGGACAAATTTTCTGTATTATTAACGGGGGAAATAGTCTTGGGAACCGGGCTAAGTTGCTCTGTGGCGGTTGAAAATACTTGTGGTGCAAGGGCAGTGTGTGTTTCAGCCTCACGCCGCCATGGTCTTTGTCCAAACTCATTACGGCGCGTCCATTTACCCAACGTTAACTCTCTCTCTCTCTCTCTCTCTCTCTCCCTCTCTCTCTCTTGAACCAGTTTTTTTAACCTTTGCATCTTTTCCTACATTTTCATCTTCTTCCTTTCCTCTCAACTAACATGCTCTCTCTCTCTCTCTCTCTCTCTCTCTCTCTCTCTCTCTCTCTCTCTCTCTCTCTCTCTCTCTCTCTCTCTCTCTCTCTCTCTCTCTCTCTCTCTCTCTCTCTCTCTCTCTCTCTCTCTCTCTCTCTCTCTCTCTCTCTCTCTCATTCTCCGTCCCTTCCTGTGACATAACTTGTTTCTCCTAACATGCTCTTCTGTCCTCCCTACCTCCTCCTCCTCCTCCTCCTCCTCCTCCTCCTCCTCTTCTTCCTTCCTGCCTGCCATCCTCCCTTGCTTGTTCTCTTCTGAGTCCATCTGCAACTCTCTCAGCCTCCCTTCCTCGTGTTTCCTTTTTCCATGTTCCTTCCTCCCTTTGTTTCCTCCCTGGCTGTCCTCCCTTCGTCCTTGAACTCTCTCTCTCTCTCTCTCTCTCTCTCTCTCTCTCTCTCTCTCTCTCTCTCTCTCTCTCTCTCTCTCTCTCTCTCTCTCTCTCTCTCTCTCTCTCTCTCTCTCTCTCTCTCTCTCTCTCTCTCTCTCTCTCTCTCTCTCTCTCTCTCTCTCTCTCTCTCTCTCTCTCTCTCTCTCTCTCTCTCTCTCTCTCTCTCTCTCTCTCTCTCTCCCGTTGAAACAATAACTTTCCAGCAATCAACTTCTATCTACTCTCTCTCTCTCTCTCTCTCTCTCTCTCTCTCTCTCTCTCTCTCTCTCTCTCTCTCTCTCTCTCTCTCTCTCTCTCTCTCTCTCTCTCTCTCTCTCTCTCTCTCTCTCTCTCTCTCTCTCTGTCTCCCTCCCTTCTCTCCATCACCCCTCGGCACGTCCTTCACCCTTCTAGTTAGGGGATCCCTTTTTCTGCTCTTTCCTATACGGGTTATTGGTGTTAAAACCTTTCCCTTGCCCCTCCTCCTCCTCTTCCTCCTCCTCTTCCTCTTCCTCCTCCTCCCGGATTCCTCATTCTTCTAATACCTCCGTCACTGGCGCCTTGTCTCTTAAAATTCTCTTCACTCTCTCTCTCTCTCTCTCTCTCTCTCTCTCTCTCTCTCTCTCTCTCTCTCTCTCTCTCTCTCTCTCTCTCTCTCTCTCTCTCTCTCTCTCTCTCTCTCTCTCTCTCTTTCTCTCCCATCTCTCCTCTTTTCTCCGTCATAAATGTTCTGTTATCCTTTCCCCCTCCTCTTTCTTTCCTCTCTCTTTTCTCTCCTCATCAACTTCCCGCCATCTTTACTCCTGTTTTCTCCTCTTCTTTCCCCTCATAAACACTCCTGTGACTTTACTTTCACTCCCTTCATCCTCTCATTTTCCTCCCGTCCACTTTCCTCATAAACATTTGGCTGTTTTTCATGTATTTTTTCCTCTCCGCTTCGCCCTTGAGCGCTCTCTCTCTCTCTCTCTCTCTCTCTCTCTCTCTCTCTCTCTCTCTCTCTCTCTCTCTCTCTCTCTCTCTCTCTCTCTCTCTCTCTCTCTCTACATTTTACCCCTTTCATTCGTTTTCCTTTCCTTCCTCTCCTCTCCAATCGTTACATTTTGCTTCCCTTTTCTCACCTCCTATTCTTTTCCTTTCCTTTATTTTCCTTAACTTCTCTCTCCTATCCTTTCATCTTCCATTTATTTTGCTTTTCCTTTACTTTCCTTCACTTCCCTTTCCTTTCCTTCCCTTCCTTTCTATCGTCATCGTGTGTTTCCCTGAGCTTCTCTATCCTTCCGTTCCTCAGCTTTCCACTCTCATTTGGGTTCCTCTTCTTTTTCTTTTTATCTCTCTCCTCTCTTCCCTCCCCATCCAAGAGCCGCACCAGAACCACTAAGGGCACGAGGATCTCACAAATCCTTTCATCCTCTGCACTTATCCCTCGATGGACTGGTTCGAACACTCATCAAGACACACACACACACACACACATACACACACACACTGCATTACATTACGGAGCAAATCAATACACAGAATATCGATCTGCTGTCTCATGAGTTTCATTTTGAGTTTTCTTATGTGAAGCAGTGGCGAGTCAGTTAATTTCCTGTTGCTTAGAGTGGAAAGTGGCTGCCAAATACTTATGTCTATTTTCTTATCATTAACTTGAAGAAAAAAGATGAATAAAGTGACGAAGATAAGAAAACACTATGTAGCTGTTTTGGTATCAGTTTTTTTCTCAACTAACTTCTCAAAAAAACAAGCAGGAAAAAATCTAGCATAAGTGTATTACTTGATGAAAATCCATGAAAAATTTAGTGTTATCACATCAAATCACCTAAAATTCAGTACACCTCATTGACCCTTTCAGTGCGATATGCAATAAATAATTGACAGCACTAAAAGCAATGTGTAAGATCTCTTTAAGCATTCAAAAGAAAGGGATGAAAAAGAATAGATTTTGCGATGTCTAGCCAATATAATGTTTGACGTGGTTGTAGACCGAGAAGAAATGACCCACAGTGGTTAATGATCAAGCAAAGATGTGGAAAATAGCAGCGAATGGGGAAAATTAGCACAAACCTGGCAAACTGACTTTTTTTTTTTACGAGAAGTTGAGAGGACTTTTCTTTCAGTCTTTCCTGGACACGTAAAAACACTTGATAACATAAGTAGCCCAGGAACCACTTGCCCCCTGCAGCTTAGCCATGGCTCACTCACTTGACTCATTCAGTGACACTACGAGGAGCAAGTTGAAGGGATTTTTTTTTTCTTTTTCTTTTTTTTTTTCTCGTCAGTCCCCTACACACTTAAAAAAAAAAAAAAAAATTCAACACGACATTAAACCAAGACTCACTTCCTCCTGCAGCTTAGCCATGGCAGACTTACTGTTCATCGTGTTCTGCGTGCCCTTCACCGCCTCTGACTACATCCTGCCCTCATGGCCCTTCGGGAGCATCTGGTGCCAGACGGTGCAGTACCTCACTTACGTCACAGCCTACGCCTCGGTCTACACGCTCCTGCTGCTCTCACTTGACCGCTTCCTGGCCGTGGTGCACCCGATAACAGCCCTTAGCAGTAAGTATTCCTGGCTCAGGCAATGCTCGTGTTCCTCATTCAAAAGGGACACACACAGACTATGCTTCTTTTATATTTCTCGTCAAAAGATACACAAACAGACTGACTGATACAGGAAAAAAGTGTAGTCTCCTTTTAGACAGGGTGGAATCAAAAGCTTTCGTCTTACTAACCCACCTCCTCTAACTAACTGTTTTCATCCTCTCTCTTGTCGCCGCAATGCTGCAGCCGTTGCTATATTTTACCGCCTTTTTCACGCTAACTGCTCTTCTGATCTTGCTACATGCATGCCTCCTTTCCTCCCGCGGCCTCGCTCCACTAGTCTTTTTGCTTTCACCCTATTCTATCCACCTTTCTAATACAAGTTAACCAGTGTTCTCATTCATTCATCCCCTTTTCTGGTAAACTCTGGAGCTCCCTGCGTGTTTCTGCATTTCCTCCTTCCTGTGACTTGAGCTATTTTAGGAGGGAAGTTTGTAAACATTTGACAATAATTTCTGACGTTTTGGGACGGGTACCTTTTTTCTTTCTTTATTTTTTAATTTCGTTGGCGGTATCCCGGTATCCCTCTTACATAAAAGAAATACACTGAAGAGGCAAGCAGAGGAGAGCAGACGTAAGGAAGGAAAACGACAGAGTATAGAGAGAGGGAGCAAAGGAACGGTACACAGACAATCAGAATGACGGAAAACACAGCGACAAAGTTTAGGTAAAATGAGAGGGTGGAGGAAAGCAGAGGTAAGGATAAACGGTTGACTGACTGCTTAATGGAAAGTTTGGTCCAGAGATGCATGCAGCTGAACAGACGGGTATTAAATGTAACAGAGGGCTTAAAGTGACACAATGAATGTAACAATACACAAAACTGCACACAATCTCTAGGGTTAGTAATCAGGGCAAGACTAATGGGTTCAAACTTGATAGGGAAAAACTGTGCTAGATGAATGGACTCTGTAATTAAGCTGTTCGTGCAGAGTTAACAGAGGGCTTTAAAAGATCAGATAAGCTTATGGCCAGGGATGAAAGGTAGATATAGGCACCAACATTTTGAAAGGGAAATGCCACGTGTAGGCCTAATGGCTTCTTGCAGCTTCCCCAATGGTCTCATGTGGCGAATGAAACACAGACGTAGACAGAGAGATGTAGACAGACTGATACAGGAGGCGGAAACAGACGGACAAAGGGACGAAGGAAGGAAAACAAGTGGGCAGGTGGACGGAGATGGATGAATAAAGCGACAAATTGACGTAACAGACAGTTTGTTAGATAGAGACACAAACACGACGCAGCTGGTCAGGGATACGGAAATGAACACACTGAAGGGGAGACAAAGGAGGACAGGACAGCGGGTCACGGATGAAGAAATATCAATAACAACAGTAACAAATAACAGAACGTCTTATACTGCCCATTAGACAAGATAATTAATGTCTCCTTTGTCATGTGATCTTCTTTACCTCCATTATTGTTACGTATTGTACCATGGGAGAGAAAGGTGTGTGTGTGTGTGTGTGTGTGTGTGTGTGTGTGTGTGTGTGTGTGTGTGTGTGTGTGTGTGTGTGTGTGTGTGTGTGGGCATGAAATCCTGAAATCCTGTATAGTAAAGACAGATGGAGGAATATAAATGCATACATACATACATACATACATACATACATACATACATACATACGTACATACATACATACACGCACAGACCAGACAAGCTAACTGCAACCACAGCCACACACACACACACACACACACACACACACACACACACACACACACACACACACACACACACACACACACACACACACACAAAACTAGTACAACAAACATTACACCACAAAAAGACAAGGAATCTTAGCAAAAAAAACATTTTAACGAAAGCAACACTGCATCAAAGGGTTATTACATTTGCATGGCGGAAGCAGAACAGAATCCTGCACTCCGGTCACGCAGGGAGGGGAGAGAGAGAGAGAGAGAGAGAGAGAGAGAGAGAGAGAGAGAGAGAGAGAGAGAGAGAGAGAGAGAGAGAGAGAATGCATTGAACCTGGATATGCATGTTGCTTGAAAATTCTCTCTCTCTCTCTCTCTCTCTCTCTCTCTCTCTCTCTCTCTCTCTCTCTCTCTCTCTCTCTCTCTCTCTCTCTCTCTCTCTTCCATCCCTTTCCACAAACACTTCCTATTTATATACTCGTATCGTTTCCAGTTTCTTCTCTTTACGTTATTCTTTTTCCACTCTCTGTCTCTCTCACCGTTAATAACTAACACACAAGCACTCTCTCTCTCTCTCTCTCTCTCTCTCTCTCTCTCTCTCTCTCTCTCTCTCTCTCTCTCTCTCTCTCTCTCTCTGTATGTTACTCTTCCTGTCTCTCTCACTACACTTCTCATTCGTTTTCTGTATTTCTCTTCCTGTGTACGTTAGTCTTCTTTCTCTTTCTCCCTCACTCTTCTTTACACTTTCCTCTCTATTTGCCTTTTTTCCCTAATTACTAACCACTGCGACATTTTTTCTTGCTTTACAGCCACCACCAATCATTATACGGGGTAGAAATGGCTAAATTTATTCTTCCAGTTATTTTTCGTTCTTGTCGATGCTCATAAAGATTTCATTGTCTTCTAGTGGTGTGAATTTAACCTTTCATTGCCTCTTTCTACCTTTTCTACTCATTTATCAAGCGCACTGTCTTAGTTTTTCAGAATATTCCTCCTTATCGTCTTTCCCAGTATAAGTCCCTTTTTTCCTGTGTCAGTATCAACATCTCAAGGGCGTGTTCTCTCTCTCTCTCTCTCTTTCCCAGTACGCACAGAAGGCAACGCCCTCTACGCCATTTGCTGCAGCTGGATCCTCATTCTGACCTCCTGCATCCCGCTCTACCTCTGTCACGGGATCAAGAAGCAGAATTTTGATGGCAAGGTGTACATCCACTGCGGCTTCCTTGATGAAGATTACAACCATATGGCTTTTCACGTGGGTCTTGTGTTATTTTCTTTCTTGACAGTGTTTTCATATTTGGTAGTACTTAATGTAACCTAACCTAACCTAACTTAACCTAACCTAACTTAACTTAACCTAACTTAACCTAACCTAACCTAACTTAACCTAACCTAACTTAACCTAACCTAACTTAACCTAACCTAACTTAACCTAACCTAACCTAACTTAACCTAACTTAACCTAACCTAACTTAACCTAACCTAACCTAACCTAACTTAATCTAACCTAACCTAACCTAACTTAACCTAACCTAACCTAACCTAACCTAACCTAACTTAACCTAACCTAACCTAACCTAACCTAACCTAACCTAACTTAACCTAACCTAACTTAACCTAACCTAACTTAACCTAACCTAACCTAACCTAACTTAACCTAACCTAACTTAACCTAACCTAACGTAACCTAACCTGACCTCACACAACCTTACCTTACCTAACCAAACTTTACCTAACCTGACCTGACCTAACTGTATAGCTTTCCACGAGTCTTATTTCCTCGATGAATATTATAACCATATAGCTTTTTTATGTGAACTTTAAATTCTTTCCCTTTTAGTAATACTTTTCATGTTATCTAATAAAATTTCGATGTCTTTTGTAAGTTGGGATTACAGGATAGAAATAGAAGTGACGGCTGCAAGCTTCATAATAAATATATTTACAAAAGAGACCGGAAGGATTTAGTTCTTGTACAAAATGGTGGATAACTGGAATAGACTGAGCCGTCAGGGTGTTAGTGCCGAGTCAACAGGGAGCGATGAAATGTTATATGAATTTATGGAAAGAGATCATAAATGGCAACAGGTTTTTACAGGTATACAGGGACAGCTTTCCTTATTTTATTACGTTAGTTATGTTCCTAGATGTGTGTGTGTGTGTGTGTGTGTGTGTGTGTGTGTGTGTGTGTGTGTGTGTGTGTGTGTGTGTGTGTGTGTGTGTGTGTGTGTGTGTGTGTGTGTGTGTGTGTGTGTGTGTGTGTGTGTGTGTGTGTGTGTGTGTGTGTGTGTGTGTGTGTGTGTGTGTGTGTGTGTGTGTGTGTGTGTGTGTGTGTGTGTGTGTGTGTGTGTGTGTGTGTGTGTGTGTGTTTGAAGATTTTTATTTTCATATCTGATGCGTATTTTCTACACTTTTCATTTTTTTTATGTTTTACTTCATGCAAAAAGTGAAGATCGTTATCGAGTTTTAAATCAATATAACCTCTTATCTTCTTTCATTCTGTCTGCCACAAAATCATCAAATCCTTCTTTTGTATGCACCTTTTTCATGCTATACGTATTTTTCCATCCCACTGATCCAGAAGCGTTTTTCCTCCATCCATCACGTCATTCTTTTCCTCCGCCGCACATCGTTTTCCTCGTCCTTTCATGGCAAAAAATCTTCTTTCATATCACTTGAATCTCTCCTGTCATTTTCTTTTTTTCATATATATTTTTAACGCCGATATCATTCTTTCTTTTGCTCCACGTTTTTCCCTCTCGCAGATCAGTTTCGTCACCAATACACACTTTATGACAAAATTAACCTCACTTGCATTTTTTTTCCGTCCATTTTCACTATTCTCAACGCTGACGCTACTCTCTCTTATTCCACAATTTCTTTTCCTTTCCTATACATCAGTTTCATAAGAGTCATCTCATTTGTATTGATATAGTCACATTTTTTACAGTCATATTTTTAATAGCCACAATTTTCTTTATATTCTTAACATCTACGTGATTGACCCCTTTATCCCCTGTTTCTCTTAATCTCCCATACACCAATTTCATCACCAATACTTGCATTTTTTTTTATTTATAACTGATTCATATATACATATTTGTAGAAAGATATAGATTTTTTTTTTTTTTTTTGACACGAACATGTCCATTCCCCTTTCATTCTACAAAGTCTTTCCCTCCCCCGTAGATCGATTGCATGACCAATACAACGCTGTCAAAAAATTCCCTTCACTTGCATTTGTGTAGCATTTTTCTTTCTATTTTTATCCATTTGTTTTTTACTTATTTTCTTTTTTTCATTCTCAACACCAATGACGCTTTCCTTTCACTCCACGTTTCCTCTTCCTCCCTATGGATCGAATTCATTACCAATACGTACCTCATAACAAAACTCACCTCAACTCTCTTTTTTATCTATTAATTTATCTTTACTCTCAACACAAACACGTACATTCTCCTTACCCCACATTTTCACCTCCTCCCTATAGATCGATTTCATCACCAACATATACCGCAAAACAAAAAATTCATCTCACTTTTCCTTTTTAACCAGTTACATTCTAATTTTCAACACGTTTTCTTTTCCCCTTCCCCAGATCGGCTTCATCACCACCATGTACTTCGTGCCCCTGGCGGTGATCGTGGTGCTGTACCTCATGATCCTGAACCGCCTGTGGTATGGCGTGGTGCCGGGCGGGAAAAGCAGCGCGGAGAGTGTGCGGGGCAAGAAGAGAGTGACACGCATGGTGGTGATTGTGGTGGTGACGTTTATCGTGTGCTGGTTCCCGATCCAGGTGAGAGAGAGAGAGAGAGAGAGAGAGAGAGAGAGAGAGAGAGAGAGAGAGAGAGAGAGAGAGAGAGAGAGAGAGAGAGAGAGAGAGAGAGAGAGAGAGAGAGAGAGAGAGAGAGAGAGAGAGAGAGAGAGAGACAAAAAGGCTGAAAAACCGGAAGAGGAAGAGAAAATAATGGAGGGAGAACTTGAAAGAGCGAAGAGACGATGGAAGGAAATAGAAAGATAAAAGGGAAGAAAAAAGAAGAGAGAAAAAAAAGTGAGTGAGGAAATGAGAGACTGAAGGAGAGAATAAAGAGGAAAATAGTGATGTGCGGGAGAAATGAGTGAATGAATGAATAGATGAATGGAAAGGAAGAAAAGGGAACACAAAGGAAGAGA
Organism: Scylla paramamosain; assembly: GCF_035594125.1. Classification (NCBI taxonomy): domain Eukaryota; kingdom Metazoa; phylum Arthropoda; class Malacostraca; order Decapoda; family Portunidae; genus Scylla; species Scylla paramamosain. The sequence continues at coordinate 18,166,851 of NC_087181.1, forward strand.
CAAGAATGAAATGAGGGAGAGATGAATAAATAAGTGGAATAAAGAGGGAACGTAGCAAGACATGGAAGGAAGGAAGGAGTGAATGTGGGAAGGGTGGGAGGAAAGAAGGGATGGAGAGAGGGAGGGAGGGGGGTGCAGGGATCGTGAAAGAATGATATGTAACTTGTTTTTTTTTTCTTTTCTTTTTTTCTTTTCTTTTTTTGCCTCCCTTCCAACACGAAATATAAGAGAAAAAAAATGCTGAATCTTTACTACGTGACCTTCAGTGCCAATCTCCATCACGACATTTTATATAATACCTCTCTCTCTCTCTCTCTCTCTCTCTCTCTCTCTCTCTCTCTCTCTCTCTCTCTCTCTCTCTCTCTCTCTCTCTCTCTCTCTCTCTCTCTCTCTCTCTCTCTCTCTCTCTCTCTCTCTCTCTCTCTCTCTCTCTCTCTCTCTCTCTCTCTCTCTCTCTCTCTCTCTCACTCTCTCTTTGAATCTAGAATTCTATCACAATCAGCTTTATCTCTCTCATTTCCCAGACTCACTTCTTTACTTTGACACATCGACTGCTCTCGTTTATCCCAATCATTTCCTTCACTCCTAGACTCGTATTCTGAAACGCTTTGCTCCCTCACTGCGATTATTTTCAAAGGCCACAGAGATAATTAGCCTGGTTCTCAAGAGTGTTTCTCCTGTTAATAATGTCGAAATCTTGTTAATCTGTCCCTATAAACGTACAAGTATTCTTAAAAACCTGGGTAGCTTGAAGAGGGGGTGTCATAATCTGACTTCACCTTTTCTCTCTCCCCTCAGCTGGTGTTGTTGTTGAAGTCACTCGGGATTTACGAGATGACCACCCTCAAGATCATTATGCAGATCGCGGCCCAGGTTCTCGCTTACATCAACTCGTGTGTCAATCCAATACTGTACGCCTTCCTCTCAGACCCCTTCAGGTGAGTGCCCAGGTGCTTCTCCCAGGCGTTAAGGTGTTCATGGGGGCATATAGTAACTTACACTCATGGAATTTCGCCTGTAAAAAGTTCCACTGGTAAGATTTTTTTCCTTCCTTCCTTCTAAAATAATTCTCCGTATGATAGATACACTGTTGTCATTCATTAAGTTGTTCACGGCGTGTAACTTTCCTTTCACTCAGGTAACTTCACGCATAGAACGTTCCACCTACAAGATTTCTCCTTCCTCTTGCTTAAAATAATTCCTATGATAAGTTACTTTGTGTTTTGTTATCGCCACTTTACATTAACCTAAGGAAATGTCTCACAGGGAAGTTCTCTCCGATGAATTTCCCAAGGAGTCTTTGTTTGTGGAATCTACTTTAGTACTTTAGTGGCATTTACACAGGGCTACAAACTTAAGAGTAAAAAGGTGCAGCTGTGAACTCACTATCTCAAAGGAAGGTTTTTTAGGGTGGAATTCTTACGGAGAAATCTTTGTTGGTTGGATCTGTGAGTACCTGAGTGGAATTTACAAAGAACAACAAACTTGAGGGTGAAATGGTGCGGCTGTCAACTCACAAACACTTCCCATCACCCCGCCCCCCATGAATACGATGCGAGGGATTTCTCAGTTGCCCATAAAGGATTAGAACACTTGTAGTTGCTTAAGTATTCCTTTCTTATCTCAGTGTAATATCTATATCTAGAACTCTCATAAGGCAGGTTCTGAACGCTCTATGACTTAGTGGAGGATGGTAAAAAGGGTTCTTAATCCTTATTTTTAAAACGTTTTGTCCTCTCATAAGGAAAATTTTCAGTGGACACGGAAATTATTAGTGTTCTCAGAGGTATATTTTCCTATCAACAATGTAGGATGCTTGGTAAACTATCAGTAGAATCATGAAACCACCATTGGCAATCCAACACCTTCCAGTAGCCAATAGTTAAGATTATTTTCACTGGCCACAAATATGATTAGTAGCCTCCTCGTAGGTGCTATTTTCCCAACTCTTGAAGCACCGTTCTTGTTAAGCCTACTATTAGAAATCACCCTTGACAGTCCAACAACTCCCAGCAGCCAACAGCCAGAGATATTTCCAATGGCCACGTTGTCATAAGAGCGTTTTGCCATTAATAAAGCACGACTCTTGTTAAACTGCTACTGGAATCATGAAATCACTCTTGAAAACCCAGCAACCCGATTCGCCAGCAGCCAAGAACACTGACACTAATCTTATTAATCTACTTTTTTTATTTTATTTGGTACATTATCATAAACATCCCCAATGCACTTCCTCTCCACTGGCCATCTTGCTGAGCCACCCCATCACGGTCAATGGCATAAATGTATTGCCGCGTCGCTTAGGGAGGAGAATCAGGAGGCAGAATTAGGTTTGGAGGCTTTTATGGGCCACTAATAAGATTTCCCTGCCCTTTCCTAACACGTTCCATCTCAGCTAATTACACGACCGCGCTGGTGAAGGTTGTTCTCAGGCTGCGGAGACACCTGGGGCTACTTGAGAGAGAGAGAGAGAGAGAGAGAGAGAGAGAGAGAGAGAGAGAGAGAGAGAGAGAGAGAGAGAGAGAGAGAGAGAGAGAGAGAGAGAGAGAGAGAGAGAGAGAGAGAGAGAGAGAGAGAGAGAGAGAGAGAGAGAGAGAGAGAGAGCTAGTTTCCTTTGAAGATGTGGACTGTTTTGTTATTCCACCTCAAAAATCGACTAAATTTTTTGAAAGCGGTTGATAGAAAGGTGTAATCCATCTAAGCACTGTTCTTTATCACAACCTTCCACTTATCCATCCACACGCAGTCAGTCTAGCCACTTAGGAAATACTCATGCAGAAGTCCATCTAGATCCACCTGCATCGAGTACCCAGTATTCACCAACATCCATTAAAATTAGTCTATTAGTCCAACCAACACACACACACACACACACACACACACACACACACACATATACAAAAAAAAAGTGTCGCTTTAACAAAAAATCAACAAGAAATATGTTCCTATAACCCATGAAAAAGAAAGAAAAAAAAAACTATCTCTTGAACCACCAGACCTCTTTGAGCGTCTAATCCACCAAAGTTCCCCCGTGATCACTAAAAGCCCCGCCCCTTCACCCACCCACCAAAAACTGCTTCTTGATCCACCTAGAAACTGTCCTCATCTTCACCAGCAGCGAAAAACATCCCTACATCCACCAAAAACTGCTTAATCCACCTTAGTATAGTGCCCTCAGCCACCAAGCATCCGTATATGTACCATGGCCAGCTCGTATAATCCACTCAGGCCTAGAGCGTTCCTGCATCCACTTGTCTCACCCCACATTTCCATTACTGACGCGTTCACTTCGCCTGGGGCTCGTGCGTGGCTCGGTCCCTTCATTAAACATTCTGGGAAGTAAGAAAAATACTCCCTCTCCGCCACATGAATTGTTAGGAGGAGAGGGGAGGGCGGGGGAGCAAATACAAACAGACCAACATAACATTTTCTATTCAGGGAAATGAAATACCGGTGACCTTTTCCCTGTTGTCTGGTTTAATTGTATCTTCCGTGAAGTACAGCAGCATAAAAATTACCGACTAAAACATGATATTCCGTTTTTCAGGTGTGTAATGTTGTTATTGTCGGGTCTTGTTGAAATTCTGAATTGTATTTATATTCTGTCAGCAAAGAGAGCCCAGCGTTTCTCAGTACTTTTGAATTATCTTCTATATAAATTTGTGTTGTTTGTTTCCCTTTTTTTCACTTTCCAGGAAGATTAGACAGGGAAAGAAAAATGAGCAGAATGGATTTGCACAAAAAGATTATATTACATCACTAACAAAACACTGCTCTCTCTCTCTCTCTCTCTCTCTCTCTCTCTCTCTCTCTCTCTCTCTCTCTCTCTCTCTCTCTCTCTCTCTCTCTCTCTCTCTCTCTCTCTCTCTCTCTCTCTCTCTCTCTCTCTCTCTCTCTCTCTCTCTCTCTCTCTCTCTCTCTCTCTCTCTCTCTCTCACGCTTCGAAGGAAATTAAACTGCAGTTAGCCAGCCAGTGCAAGATCAACCACAAATCCTTAGCACCATTTCTTTGAACCTCTTGCTGCTTTCCTTTCTCTTTATCCACAAAGCATAGAGACGATGTTTTCCAAAAGTATTCAGTCGCATTTCTAAACACACTTCTTTCACCTCACAGACAGACGTTCACAATGGCGATTTGCAACAGTCCTTTCCATTTATCCACCGAGAGAGGGAAAGAGTTATTATTCCGAGAGACGAGTAACAATTCCAAACCCACTTTGTCCTCTCCCCCATAGGAAGGCGTTCAGAAAGGTGATATCCTGCGGCCCACAGCGTAGGATGATGGCCTTGAACGGACGCACGGACGGAGATGGAAAGTCGATGGAAAGTCGCCCACTGAACCCACGGCCGAGTCCCCAAACGATGCCCCTGACGCAGTTCATGAGCAGCACACACAACCTCAGCCCTTCAGTCAACGCCCTGCGGCACGTCACCACCACCTCCACCACCACCACCACGTCCTTCACCAACGGCGCCACGCGGGAGGACACCGCCGCGGGGCACAACATGGAGGCTGGCTTTCTGGAGCACAAGAACTCAAACTGCGGGGGTGGGTTGGGGGACACATCCTGTAACTCGAGCGTGATCTGTGAATAGCGACTCCCAGCTCGTCTGAGGAGTCACGTAGAAGTGCCCCTCTCACCACCACCTCATCCACCACCACCACCACCATCACCACCCGCTCACCAGACATCCCACCCCATTTCACCCCCACACCCCCGGCATCCACCGCCTCCCTCATTCCCATTCTTCCCCAGTACCCTTGCAGGACTAAAAGGCGTTGTTTTTTTTTAAGTTTCCAGTGAAGACCTTTTGGTAATGTTTTGGGATTCATCTCTGGAGCTTTAGGAGAGCTTTGCGAGGCGGGAAGAGGCGGACACCATTACATTCACTGGTGTCTCTTGGAAGTGACTGCTGGATGTGACAGCGAAGTGTGAATACAAGTATATAAAAAGTATATATATTTTTGTAAATACACGAGTCTTATTAATGCGTATACATCTAGAAAAACAATTATGGATCTTTTTGTTTGTTCTATTGATAAGTTAAAGGATTCGGCGTGACTGTGTGCGCGTGCGTGCGTGCGTGCATGGGCGTGTGTGCGTATGTGTATCTGTATGTGTGTCTGTGTCCGTGTAAGGGTAAGAAAGGACAGGTGCAGATGTTTGTTGGTGAATATGGGAGCTTGCACGAGCGTGTGAGTATGTGTGTGCGTGTGTGCGTATGTGTGTGCGTGTATGGACGCTTGAGTGTACACGACAGAATCCTGCAGAGTTTTCCATACATCGACTTGGCCCTTTAAACTGAGCGACTTGCCGAACAGGACCTACACACGACCCCCGCAACAAACACCCTCCCCCCCCCCTGACCCCTAAGGCTGCCGCTGAAGGGACTGAATGGTAACTGATAACTCATACACGGATGGCATACTGTTGATACTACTTTTACTCATACATCATACAATCATTGTATTATCTGTTATTTGTGTTGGACGTGCACAATACGTAATGCTCAAGACGTGGACCTTCGCCTGTACTGAAGGGAAGGCAGGAGGGACGATTGGAGGTAAAGTTATCATGCCATTGAGCCCCGCATGTTAACCTTACCTTGATGCTCTCTCAGTCTCCCACACACCCTCCCCTCGACCCGTGCCTGAAAATCTGCTCCCCTCTTCCTGTCATGGAGTGAGGATCAGCTTTTCCATGCATCCCCTCCCTTTCGGACTCTCTCCTTTTGCCCTCCCTGCCCTCTTCCCCCCGCCAGGTCCTCCCCCTCCCCCTGGTCATGTGATATAGCAACGGTCACCCCTTATCGTCGTGTTGGACTTTTATCTGATTGTTAAGTCCTTTTAGTAGGTCTTTAAGGTTTGTTCTTCAAGGTCCCAAAGGACAGGACCTCATCGCCTCCTTGTACATAAGACACGAGGACTGATCGCAGTATTTTATAGCCGTGGAGTGAGTGGTCATGGAGGAGGAGGAGGAGGAGAGGGAGAGGAGAGAAAGACACGAAATACTTAGTTACTTTGTTATGGAGGAGAAACTGGTGAGGAAAATAGGAATGTAAATGAGAGAGAGGGAGAGTGGGACGAAGAAAAAAAACGAGTTGAGATGTTATATTTTTATGAATAAGCAAAATGGAGGACGAGACAAGTGACTGAGAAAAAATGAATGAAAAAACGAAAGAAAGAAGGAAAAATAAGTAGGGATGTGGATTTTTAATGACTCAGGAGGAAGAAAAGAAATATTCTAATGAAAGAAAGGCAAAATGAAACAGTGTTTTTCCATGACTGAATTCCCTGCGTGTGGCGTGAGTCCAGGGCGTGAGTCATTGCTCAGAGGTGAGTCACGGGAGGCGCCGAGCTCAGTGTGAGTGAGTTGCCTTCATGTGGAAGATGTGGGAAGTACTGCAAACCATCACGCTCTGCACTACAAAATGAGGAGAAAAGATTTTTTAATAGTTGTTATTGTTCTGCAAACGAAATATTTTTCTACAATTGCCATTTTGTCTTTTTGTGAGAGTCTAAGTATTTTCTAGGCAATTGTATCTTCCACAAACAAGTTATAAGTGATTTTTGGTGATTTTATGTGTGTGAAAAGTCAAATGCACAAGGAATACCGCGTCTCTGGAAGAACGAACGTCTTAATTAGAAGGAAATTATTTTTGAAGACAGATTCGTCGAGAATAGATGTAATTTTTCGCAAAAGGAAGGTGAAAGATCACAGTGGGTTGTTCCAGTAATCCTTTTCATTCATTTCAGTGAAGAACACCTGATAAGACACGTAATTAGTGGTGCTACCTTTACGAAGGGAGAGGTGCGTGACTCTCCCAGGCCCCACCGAGGCAGCCGAGGCTTTCAAGCTTTCACGGGGCAACTGGAGAAATAATAAAAGAATATCTAGGTTAGTTGGAGCTCAATACTGATATGCTTAGTCACTGCTGACAATTCTAATGAGGACCTCGGGAAGAGTAGAGTCCCACTGTACATGACCCTCTGCTTAGGTCTTACAAAATATACCGTAAAGGTGATAATTGCTTCATCTCCTGCGCTTAAATAAATATATAATACAAATATATCTATAATTTATAAGAGATATAGTATTTCAGAGCAGAACCTAAATATATTAAAGAGTTAGAGGAAATATTTTATTCTCCCTTTATTTCCCTTGATATCCTGGAAAGGCAGCATAGATAACCTGACCTAACTTGACCTGACCTAGCTTGACCTGCCTTCAGAAAAACCCACAAGTATTTTTTAAGTCCAATGGGAAGTAATAATGTTAAGGTCAAGGTGCAAGGAGTGACCTGACCTAGCCTGACCAAGCGTGGCGTGTTCAGAGTGTACGTACATACAAACATACACACTCGCCCTGAACACGAAATATACACGTTTGTTCTTAATGTTTGTAATGAGTTTGCTTTATTTTATTTTTTTTTTTATTCTTTTTTTCTTCAAAGTTTACCTGTGCGTGGTTCAGGTGGGATTCAGTTACATTTGTTTTCCTTAAGGTGATTAGTGACTGACTGACTTCTCGTTCGGTCACGTGACGGTCCGAAAATGTTGTTATTTGCTAAGTCTTGTTATTTTCCGTCTCGCTTTTTTGTTATTTTCCGTCTATGTGAAAAAATAAATTTACTTTGCTTCGATTTGCTATAGTGTTATTAAACTTTGTTCTCTCTCTCTCTCTCTCTCTCTCTCTCTCTCTCTCTCTCTCTCTCTCTCTCTCTCTCTCTCTCTCTCTCTCTCTCTCTCTCTCTCTCTCTCTCTCTCTCTCTCTCTCTCTCTCTCTCTCTCTCTCTCTCATGTAGGTTAATTTTCACACAGACGTCACTAATGCATCTCTTTCCACGTTAATTTCCTTGTTCATCATCTTCACCTCGTCATTTTATTCACGCCACATTCTTGTTCTTGTCTCTCTTTAATCTGCAGTCTCTTTATCTTTCTTTTAGCTTTTTCATTATATTTTTAACTGTTTTTTTTTCTCAGTCCCGTGTGCTCCTCTCTTTAAATCTTCTGTTTGTCTGTGTGTCTGTCTGTTTCTTTCTTTCTTTGTTTGACTGTCTATTCCTTTGTTTCTGCTTATCCCCCCCCCCCCCCCCCTCTCTCTCTCTCTCTCTCTCTCTCTCTCTCTCTCTCTCTCTCTCTCTCTCTCTCTCTCTCTCTCTCATCTCCTCTCTCTCTCTCTCTCAGCTTACCATAACAGCGCATATAAATTACTTTATACATTTTGGTGTCAAATACTTCTTTTTTTCCCTCTATGTAAATTCACATATGAAAATACATCAGCCATTTTTAGTTTGCAAGTAAATCTATTTGAATATTCAGTAACGTTCCCTCTGGCAACGTTTATATTAATTCATTTTTATTTGTTTTATTAATTATGACTTCCAAAACCTTTTACATTATTTCTATGAATTTTTATTTTCAGTCTTTCTCTCCCTTTTCATCCTTGACTGTGTACTGCTCTTGTTACTGCTGCTGCTGCTGCTGTTACTGCTGGTCCTGGTGCTCCTCTTCCTCCTTTTCCTGCTCCTCCTCCTTCAGCATCCTCCTGTAGTCTCTATCTCTTCCCTCCCTCCTCCTGCTGCTCTCTGTCTGGAACATTTTCACAATCTCCCTAGTGGATGACAAACAGTGACCTTGACAGCGGTCCAGTGCGGGCCAGGAGCCTCTCTTCGCCGTGATTGTTCCGTGTCATTCTGTAGCTGACGTGACAGCCACCAAGCCGCGCCCTCAGTTCCGTCTACATACATGCTTTCGACTTGTATTTTAATCTTGTCAAAAAATAAATAAATGTTGCATGTGCATTACGGACTTTGTTTCAATTCAATTTGCCTCCGCACATTGTGACCTTTCCTCTTTTTAGGATTTCATTTCTTTTTTTCATTTCCATTCATTTTCTTTTTTTTTTCACACTCGGAAGTAAAACTGGACACACTGCATTACTTCCGTCGCGGCCAACTTGTGAAGTAAGAATTTCTCTCCTTTTTTCGTTTATTCTCACTCTGTCAGTGTTTCTTGCCAAGTTCGAGCCTTCCCTTCGCCACCAGTCCTATCCTCTCAGAAACAGCAGCCTAGGTGAGTCAGAGGAGCTGAAATGCCTCGTTATCTTACCTTCCCCCTTACTTGCAGCAATCAAGGCAAGTCAGAATGAAGCACCACCGCTGCATCAGTCGCTAACATAACAAATCATGCCACCGTTGCAGCACAGTACCAGTTACAACAGTTACACCGTTGCAGCACAGTACCAGTTACAACAGTTACACCGTTGCAGCACAGTACCAGTTACAACAGTTACTATCAGAACAACACAGCACTACATCAGGGAATGAATCTTACTAATATGACTCTTTGATTGACTCGGTAAAAGCAGTTCCCGTGTACGACTTAATTAATCTCATCCTTACGGTGTTACCTTTCCGGAGGCTTAATTGGCAAACTCATATTCAGTTTCTTCATTGTCTTCCAGTAGTTTCCTTGTTGGGAGCAACATTAATAGCGTTTTCTTTACCTTCATTCTATTTTTTTTATTATTAACTAGATTCCTTATCATGCAAAAAAAAAAAAAAGTTTCCGAACAGTAATACTAGTGAACCAGAGAGAGAGAGAGAGAGAGAGAGAGAGAGAGAGAGAGAGAGAGAGAGAGAGAGAGAGAGAGAGAGAGAGAGAGAGAGAGAGAGAGAGAGAGAGAGAGAGAGCGCAACAACCATCACAACACAGCAGGCAGATCACATAACACTCGGTAATAACATCTGCCAGGGGAGTCTGTGCTGGAATTCTCTGGTCGGGATAACTTCACCCTTTCCTTCCAGTCTTCTTCCTTTCATCTCCCTCTCTCTTTCCTTCTCAGCCTCATCAAGCTCCTAAAGATCCAGCTGAGGAGGAGGAGGAGGAGGAGGAGGAGGAGGAGGATTGATTTACCTGGCTCGTCTTTCAGGTAATGCTAGGTTAATTAATTTGTCTAAATTACTGCGGACCCAGAAGGTTTTTTTAGTGCGAAATGGATTCAAAGTATTTGTTTTCTTTTCTTCTTTAGTGTAATTACCATGTCCTCCTCTTCCTCTTCCTCTTCTCCCTCTCGTTCCTCATATGCTTTCTTATCCTTTCTCTTCCTTTCTTTCCATTTCCATCTCCTTTTCTCTTCCCTTCTTTCCTCCTCCTTCTCGTAGCCCTCCTCCTCCTCCTTCTCCTCCTCCTTTAAACATTATGGCAAAACAAAAGTAAACAAGACGGGTTTCCTAGAATTCCATAGATACAAACACTGAAGAAAGCACCTCACAGTGTTTGGTTTCCCTCAATTCAAAGTTCAAGGAATCACAGCAAATGATGACAGTGAACAGAGGCGGTCGTAATTTGTATCCTGTTTCGTCGCTATAATGAATCTTAACCAGATCAGGCCCCTCCCCCCGCCGGCACCTCCCACTCCTCTCTTCACGACGCTCCGATATTGAAACCCTCGACCCTGAGCTGGTTAGGACTCATCATGGCAACGGAGCAGGACAGAACTTATGACCGTGATTGTACTTTTATAAACTCTTACTGGGGATAATACAGATTAACGCTAGTTGGGAAAGAATGGCAGCTGTATGGGATCTCACAGCGCCGTTCATGTCAGTCTTTTTTTTTATTTTTTCTTAGTATAAACAGGTCTGCTTTTTTAAATTGTTAAGAAAAAATATGGAAGAGATCTGGCCAAGAACGACATAATCTATACCAGAAGAAGAAGAAGAAGAAGAAGAAGAAGAAGAAGAAGAAGCAGAAGAAGAAGAAGAAGAAGAAAAGAAGAAATGGTCTAGAGAAGCAAAGAAAGGGCCAAGACGATAATTGAAAGTTGTTATTGTGACGTAAAAAAAAAAAAACTAAATAAAATACATAAATAACTAAATAAAATAAATGAATAAATATACGAAATCAAACGTTCAAATTTAGGTGTGTCAATTTTCCCAGGTGGCTTTTCAGATGTCCATTAACAGATAAGAAGAGAACTACACGCTAGGACATGGCTCGCCCGTCACTTCCTTGTTCGTGTCAGGGTTCGAGCACCAGATTAGGTCACGCAGGGCTGTGGGTGGGACAGGGCTCCTCGTCACCTCCCTGCCCTGCAATCCACGTGCCAGGGAAAATGTGTGACGGCAGAATTTTATGATACAGAAAGGAAAAAAAGTCTTCAGTGTGACAGAAATGTTTACCAGACGCAAGATTGGCGGAAAATTTTTGCATGAGGGGTATGTAATTTTTTTCTTTTCTCAGGATTTTACGGAATACAAGGTAAACGAACATATAAAAATAAAGATGGAAAAATAGATACATGAAACGTGTGATGATAAAAATATGGACAAAACAGCGACAAGAATTTTCAACACAAACATATTCAGGGAAGCATATCTTGACTTAACAGATTGTCGATGGATCAGAATAAAAAAAAAAAAAAGAAAAAAAGAAAAAAAAAAACGTGACACAATGTACATATATGAAAAAAAAAACGTATATATTACCAATTACGAACTTTTTACAAGCTTTCCCATAAAACTTGAAGTCACTTGCTGGCGATGACGTCCAATCCGGTTCCTTTAATAAAAAAAAAAATCATAAAAAAGGAAAAAAAAAAGAAAAAGATATTACACGCAAAATTTTCACAACTCATAAGAAAAAAAAATAAAATAAAAAATCAACCCAACAACGGACGTCAAGGGAAAACAGAAAAAAACAAAACAAAAACAAACAAACAAAAAAAACAGCAAAAAACAAAAAGCATGACAAATAACACTCATGCATTCCCATTTCTGACGCCAAATAAAAGGAAAAAAATAAACAGAAAATAAATAAATAAAATAGCTAAAACAAACAAATAAAAAAGTGCTAAATATATATATAAGAAAAATTTCCTCTCTTTCCGCTATTACTCAGAGTTCCCCTTTGTACTTTTCCAAGATCAAAGTTCCCTCTCTCTTCTTCTTGCTGTTTAGCTTCTTTTCCCCTCTCTTTCCCTTTGGCCTGGTGGAGAAGAAAGACACGATATATTTATGATAATCTTATTCCTATTCACTTTTTCCTTTACCTAACACGGAGGGAAAGGAAAATAAGGAGAAAGAAGAGGGAGAAAATAAGGATGAGAATATGGGAAGAACAAGTACCAAGAGGATGAGGAAGAAGAGGAAGAAAAGGAGGAGTAAATGGAGGGAATGAAAGGATGAGAATGCGAGAGATGGAGAGAAGAGAGAGGAAGAGCATACAGGTGGAAAGAAAAGAAGATGAGGAAGAAAGGGGAAGAGAAGAAGGAGGAAGAGTTAATGGGAGAGACGAAAGGAAGAGGATGAGTTAAAAGAGGAAGGAGGGAGAGTAAATGAGATGAATGAGAGGAAGAGGATGAGGAAAAAGAGGGGGAGGAGGAGGAGGAGAAGCAAGTGGGAAAAAATACCAGGAGGAGGAGGAGGAGGAGGAGGAGGAGGAGGAAGAGGAGAAAGATAATAGTGATGGCTGTGTTTTCTTCCTATTCATAGTTAACGAAGTAGACACAACGAACACTAACTTCATCATCATCATCACCATCACCATCACCATCACCATCATCATCATCATCAGCAGCAGCAGCATGTGGCGTGAACAAAGTGAAGCTCTAAAATAAAACTGAATCAACTTACTGGTGCGGCAGCAAAAACAGAAAACTTTTAAAAGCTTCCCGTTAAAAACAACACTAGGTACTTAAAATTCCTCCTGTAAAAACAAAAAAAGAGACAGAAGAAGAGAGTTACCTGTTAAGTATGGTGCGAAAAAATGTGAAAGAAAACGGAAAAAATACACTAAGGATCAGCTGAACGAATATTAACACAACATCGTCGTAGGGAGGCCTGGTAAAAACGCGCACACCACCCTTAGCAATGCAATATTTTCCTCGAGAGGCGCTAATGCCCTCTAAAACACGCCGTAAAAAAGCGAAATGAATCCTGGTCACAGTAACACGAGCAGAGAACGCGACTGGGGTGATGCAGCCTTTCAAAACAAGCCACCAAGATGACCATACGCTTACAATACATTCAGGCTAAGTTTGGGGGACATGTTGCAGGTTTTTCATGTTGCCTCTTATCCTCATCACACTGACCTTCAAGATTGCTGGGTGATGTCCCTTACCCCGAGACGCAAGGCCACTGTGATATCCAGGTTTCCTCAAGCTTCCATATGTACCCAAGTATTGATTAGCTTGAGGGAGGGACAGACAGCTGGGTGATCTGTACGCCCACTGCTCCAGCAAGGATTCGAACTGGAGCTCACGTATTCGTACCTAAGCGCTTCCCAGGTACAGCTTTTGGCTTAAGTTAGATTAGGTAAGGTTATATTTAGTTTATTTTCTATAACTATGAAGGAGTGTAGACAAGGGCGCAACAAAACATAAAAGTCAATGTCTTATTCTTTTTTAAGTGTGAAGAATTTTGGACAAGGACACAAAAATATTAAAGAAGTAATTTCCCGACTTCTTTAAAAAATGGAAAAGGAGTTTAAAATACAAGATTGGAGCGTTTGATTCCTAGAATACCTTGAGCTCCAGAGCCCGCGAGTTTACCAGTAATAGATGATACAGGTTCAGAGTTTAGCATTCGATTCAAGACGTGTTAAAAAGTGGTTACGTTAAGCTATGACAGATTCAACTCGACCAAATCCAAGTTCTCAAATCTTCTTGTATTATGTTAGATTATGTTAGGTTCGATTAAGTGTAGTAATTATGATAAGCTCAGATAAAGTAAGATAACGTAAGGCAAATTAAGGTCAAGAATAACTATGGTACTTTACATCAGATAAGGTAAAACTTGGTTGGGTGAGGCAAGGCAAGGCAAGGCAAGGCAAGGTAATGAAAGATAAGGTAACGAGAGGTAAGTAATTAAGGTAAAGCAAAGCAAAGCAAAACAAAGCAAGATAAGGTGAGATACTATAAGTTAAATGACACGTTGCATTTGAACCTGCAAGGAGAAATAAGCTAACGAGTTGACACGCTGGGCTAGACGTAGTAACTGAACACTGCGGCAGACAGCGAGCTAATATCTGATGAAAAAAAGTGTCAAGTGTAAGAAATACTGTCAAGTGCATTAGAGCCTCGAGGGAACACGCCGCTCGTTCCTCCATTGATCACAAATTGAAAGAGGAAGCGCTGCGCCAGATTACAGATCACGCAACCTTCTCCTCCTCCTCCTCCTCCTCCTCCATCTCTCCCTCACTCAGCCTTCAGGGATTAAGCGGGAAACAAGGTCCTCTGATCTTTCCCCTTCGCAAATTTAATACACCCCATAAAATATCAATCTTTTCCTGTTATATGTAGAAATGAAAAATAACTCAAGGTAGGGAAGATCTATAAGGGGGAAACAGATGAGCGTGGAAAAGATTACATTGTAGTAGTTAACCTGTTCTTCCCTTCCTAAACCTTACGTGCTTCATAAAATATTAATCTTCCTTCGTGTAATATGCAGCACCGTAAGGATTTATTAAAAAGGGGAAAGGTAAATGTGAGAGTGTAGTTTATTTTTATCATCATCTCTCTGTACCTTTGCCTTCTCAAATTTAATATATCCTTGTAAAATAGCACCCTTTTACACAGCGATGCACAGTTTATTACATCGCTAGCAATATATAAACGTGGAAAGATGAAATGCTGTTATGGTAGTAATATCTATAGTTCCTGAAGCTTTTCCCTTCATCAAGTTTAATATAGTGTATAAAAATTCAATCACTTTCTATTAAACGCAAAGCTATGGAAAGATTGACGAAAATCCGGGAAATTGATAAACGTTTAAAAGCTTCGACATCACGAGGGACAGACTGATTCCAGACCATCATGACGGAAATATCTCCATTTTCTCGTGTTTCTTCTCCTTTCGTGATATTCAGTATGCAGTGGAGAATATCCGTTGCCTTCCCCAACACGCAGAGGCAAGGCAAGGCTGAGTAAAGCGAGGGAACTTAAAGGAAACACGTATGAAAGGAAAAAAGGAAAGTTTGGGGATGGTGGTGAAAATAATCGGAGTATTGTAGACCTCTCGCCCTCCCCGGCACAAAAAAAAAAAAAAAAAAAAAAAAAAAAAAAAAACACGGAAAAGATGGACAGAATATACTATTTTTTCCTCCCCTCTCCTAAAAAGTAGACAGTGAAGGAAAAAAAAAATCACATACATGTATAAAAGGAACACAAGAAAAATAATCAATACTGACTGACCTCTTCTTCTTCTTCTTCTTCCTCCTCCTCCTACCTCTCACCTGCGCTTCCTACCAGGTGACGAAATGTTGCTAAGTTGCACCTGGGTCTTTTGAAGCATCAAGCCACATTACCTGGAGACGAGGAAAAAAGTAATTACTTGAGTGTTTGTGTTATGCTTATATCGTGACTTAGAAAAAGGTACGAAAAGAAACAAAGTAAGACATGTAGTAGTAATAGTAGTAGTAGTAGTTGTAGTAGTAATAGTTGATGTTGTTGTTGTAGTAGTAGTAGTAGTAGTAGTAGTAATTGTTGTTATTGTTGTTGTTGTTGTAAAGTTAATAAAAGCCAAAAAACAAAAACAAGAACACCACTACAACCACCAACAGCTACAATGATAATACCAGTAGTAGTAGTAATAGAAGTAGTAGTAGTAGTAGTAGCAGCAGCAGTAGTAGTAATAAAAGTAAAAATAACAAAAACAACACTTACACACAACACCTTCACCAATAAGTTTCTTCAACACACTCTCTCCTGAGACACATAAAGGAGGGCAGCAAGGTACGGGCGAAAGACGAACTACTCTCAGTACTAATGGAAGAAGAGACGACGACGGCGAGGAGGAGGAGGAGGAGGAGGAGGAGGAGGAGGAGGAAAAAAGGAGTAGAGCGGAGTAGTGCAATAATTTACACTCGAAATCATTAACGACAAAGGGAATAGGTTCTCTCTCTCTCTCTCTCTCTCTCTCTCTCTCTCTCTCTCTCTCTCTCTCTCTCTCTCTGCAGACGTATATCTGTACATAATTAGATTCCCTTTTCCACGCTAACACTTTTTCGTCTCTAAAACACCGGGCGCCTTTTTATCGATTCTGGGATGCTGATGGGAGAAGTTTTTAGTGGAATATTTAAAACTCCCTTACTGTGTGTGTGTGTGTGTGTGTGTGTGTGTGTGTGACGCGAGGGTGTAGCAATATATCTGTCATCTCGCTACTATTTTTTATTTTATTATTTTCAAATGGAGTATGATTGGCGGTAATATGATATATTTTGAGCCCAAGCTTTGGATGTTTAATATGTAGTCAGCTACATCAGAACGATACGTGATTAAAATATTGATAACCGATTCCTGGAACGTTGTATCTTACCCTCTCTCTCTCTCTCTCTCTCTCTCTCTCTCTCTCTCTCTCTCTCTGACGTATGGAAGGGAAGAAAATGGAATGAAAGAAGGATAACTGAAATTAATGTACGTTTAATTTCTTTTATTCAGTCACCTTTATGAATACAGATATTCTCTCTCTCTCTCTCTCTCTCTCTCTCTCTCTCTCTCTCTCTCTCTCTCTCTCTCTCTCTCTCTCTCTCTCTCTCTCTCTCTCTCTGTCTGTCTGTCTTTTGTTGCTTTTCTTAGGTTATAATTCTAAGGTGAAAAGAAATATATCTCTCACCCACGCCAACATGATAAGAATTTCACCTTTACCTCCTGATGCAATAAAGGTAAAAATATATGTGAAGGTGAAGACAACGCCAGTATTACCTTATGGCTTCGGCTTACAGGTTGGCAGGGGAGGACTGGTGGGGTGGGGTGGGGGAGGTGAGGGGAGGGAAGATAAGGCAATCAGAACGCCTTTCTTTTTCTTTTAATTTCTCTTACCTGCGTCACATCACCGTCATCACACACACATACACGCACACACACACACACTAACCCTCACAGTCATGGGGCCTCCTGTGCAGTTCTGGTTCCGTGTCGCAGAAGAGATGTACGTTTGTTTGAGTCAGTGCAGCGACGAGTGATTGGAAAGATGCAATGGATGAGAAATATTCACTACCAGATGAGCTTTTAGATTTACGTTCGTTAAAGGTGAGTGGACTAAAAGGACATATATAAGTATTTAGGTCACGTACGGAATATAATAATGATAATACAAACTAAATCCTCAAGGTTAGTTATCAGAATTGGACTACAAGTAACGGGTTCAAACTCGATAAAGGGAGATTTGAAAAGGCAATAAGAACGAACTGACATTAAAATAGAGTGGTAGATTGCTGGAAAAGACTCAGTAATCACATTGTTAGTGCAGAGTCAATACGGAGCTTTAAAGATGAATTCATGGAAAGGGATAATTGGTGGATACAGGAAGAGTAAGTACGAGTGTGTTGTATGTACAGAGGCCTACCGGATTTTTATACATTAAACTTACTTTTCTTTTATGTTGTATTATGGACACACACACACACACACACACACACACACACACACACTCTCTCTCTCTCTCTCTCTCTCTCTCTCTCTCTCTCTCTCTCTCTCTCTCTCTCTCTCTCTCTCTCTCTCTCTCTCTCTCTCTCTCTCTCTCTCTCAAAACACATATTCTTACCGAGATCTTAGTTAATATATATAATGGATGCTGCGAGGCGGAGAGAGGGAAGATTAAAAGTAAAATCAGAGTAAAAGTGAAAGTAAAGAGCATAAAATATAGGTTAACATTGGGATTTATATAAGACAGAGGAAGAAAAACGATGAGTAAGAGAATATCAGTGATGAAAGATGCGATAAAAAGAGGAATAAGAAAGAAAATAAGTGAATAAAGGATGGAAGATAAAAGGAAATCATAGTGGTTTGTTAATGATGTTTCACGTAATTTCTCTCTCTCTCTCTCTCTCTCTCTCTCTCTCTCTCTCTCTCTCTCTCTCTCTCTCTCTCTCTCTCTCTCTCTCTCTCTCTCTCTCTCTCTCTCTCTCTCTCTCTCTCTCTCTCTCTCTCTCTCTCTCTCTCTCTCTCTCTCTCTCTCTCTCTCTCTCTCTCTCTAAGGGATTCATACCATCATCAAGTTTGTGGAGGTGAACGGGGTAAGTGATTCCACACATCAGCTGACGACAGGGAAAAGTCTAGCATCACCAGCGAGGCGTAGAGAGAGAGAGAGAGAAGAGAGAAACACGTCACGTCATTACGAAGGTGTGTGTCTGAGGGGAGGTGAAGAAACCCAGATTGACCTTTCTTGGCATAAAAGAGCACACACCCACACACACACACACACACACACACACACACACACTCACAAACACAAGCACACACACATCCGCTCAACGCACTGCGCATAATAAAAAGGGTTAAATAAGTAATGAGATGTCTTTTTACGAACATGTTACAAATAAGTGAAACAAAAAAAAAAGACAATGGTTGAGGAATTAATTGACTGTAATGATTCACTGTGACATCGTTAACGTCTGGAAGAATGGAGAAGGAAGAGGAGTGGGAGGAGGAGGAGGAAGAGGCACTCGTAGAAATGACAAAAAAAAAAAAACAGGCGTAGGAGGCAGCAGAAGCACTAAATAAAGAACTTAAAGAAGGATGAGAATAGAAGGTGGGGAGGTAATAGAAGGAGAGGGGAAAAAAAGGGTCTGGGGTGTAAGGAGAGAATGATGAGAGAGCGTCGGAGAAGGAGGGACATTAAGAGCATAAAAGAAAGTATAAGAAAAGGAAAAAAAAAACCCGTGCGAGGATATGAAGTGGGGAGGAGGAGGAGGAGGAGGAGGAGGAGGAAAAAGTAGACTTAAGACGAGTAACAAAAAAAAAAATGAACGTTCAGATCTTAGGAGAGAGAGAGAGAGAGAGAGAGAGAGAGAGAGAGAGAGAGAGAGAGAGAGAGAGAGAGAGAGAGAGAGAGAGAGAGAGAGAGAGAGAGAGAGAGAGAGAGAGAGAGAGAGAGAGAGAGAGAGAGAGAGAGAGGAAGCAGTACGACGCTGGGAAACAAAAGCGGAGACCTGAAGTACTCTTTCCCTCCCTTCCTGCTCTTACCTTGCCCATTCAGCCCATACACTCCCCCACCCATTACCCACAAACTCAACAAGCTCCTCTCATCACCACCAACACACCCACACCACCAATCCAATACCCGCTCAACACCACCAGTATACTACCACACACACACACACAAACATCCAACAACCACTTATTCACACTCCCAACCTCTCACAGTCCACATATCCACTACCTCCCCCATACCATCCACACCCCTCCAACACCACCATACGTACCATGCTTCCATCCATAACACCCCCCTCCCCAACACACACACACACACACAGAAGTAAGCTAGAGGCATCAGGGTGTTTGAATTACCAAGAATACAATTGCAGTACACAAGGAGGGAGTGCACAGGGTCAAGCTGAATATAAACCTGGAAAGTGAAGATTAAAAAAGGATTCAGTGGAAGGTCACGCTGGACTAACAGAGACGAGCGCCATTTCTCCTAACGAGCACCCTCCGCCCAATTTCCACCTGTGTTTCTGTTGATGGACACGTGCAAGAGAGACGCGACATTAAATTATTAAAGGGATGACGCGAAAAATGGAAAATCAGAAATAGAAATGAAAAAAAAATAAGAGTACGTAAAACTAAAATGAACGAATGAAATGAAAATAGAAGATTGTCCTGAAAGAAAATGTAATTGTAAATGTGTTGAATCAAAACAATGAAAGTGATGATAACTGGAAATACAAAATGCAAAAAGAAATATAGGAAACTAAAATATACGAAAGAAAATACGCTTATTAAAACACACACACACACACACACAAACACACACACACACATGAAAATTCCAGTAAAGAAGTACGTCTGAAAAAAAAAAAAACGAAAACAATACAGTTACAGTAACACAATGAAACCAAACACTGAACACATTCCAACTCAACATATGAACACGAAAATAAAATAAAATAAAATCTGAAACGTATTCCCTGAGAAAAAATAACGCGTAGACAAACAAATATGAAAAGCGAGAGAGGTAGAGCGGGGAAGGGGAGCGGAGGAGATGCAACAACCTGATACAAAAAATGAGTGGAGGAGCGGCACGTGTCCTTCCTGCGTCTTCTTAACAAAGGAAATGTCACACACACAACAAAAAGAAGAAGAAGAAGAAGAAGAAGAAGAAGAAGAAGAAGAAGAAGAAGAAGAAGAAGAAGAAGAAGAAGAAGAAGAAGAAGAAGAAGGAGAAAAACGCAAGAGACACACACGCTCCAGAATCAAATCACACGTTTTTTCTAGTCATTTTTCTGTCAATGAACACACACACACACACACACACACACACACACACACACACACACACACACACACACACACACACACACACACACACACACACAGAGACAGAGAGAGAGAGAGAGAAAGAGAGAGAGAATTTTCCCGTAACATTCACAATTTTTACCTCACATTTCCAAGATAAAAAGAAATAAAATAAAGAAAATGAACGCTCTCGGGAACAAAACACTCAAACAGATTAATATATGGACTCAACTTTGTCAGTTTCCGTGTTACTTGTATTTCTCATGTCTTTCTTCTGATGAGTAACCGCTGTGATGCTTTTCTTTCTACTCTACAGTCACCTCCAAGCATTATATCAGTAGAAATCGTTAAAATTTATTATCTCTCTCTCTCTCTCTCTCTCTCTCTCTCTCTCTCTCTCTCTCTCTCTCTCTCTCTCTCTCTCTCTCTCTCTCTGCCAAAGTTTATAGAGATTTCATTGCTTGTTACTATGAATTTTTGCATATCACAGTGAAAGGGTTAAGGCTCAAAGATAAAAAAGTACGATGCAGCATTATACTATCCAGAAACTGATAAATATATTAATTAAATTCCGTTTTTTTTTTTTTTACTGTTTATAAATATTTCACTGCTTCTAGTGTCATGAATTCTCGTATATGGTAGTGAAAGGGTTAAACTTCAGAGGCAAAAGGTGTGACAGAACATGATATTGTCTAAAAATTGCAAGACATATTCTTTTACTTCCTCTCTTTTAATTTCTTGTCAATATTTATAAAGATTTCACAGCTTCTAGTCCTACGAATTTTTGTACATCAAAGCCACAAAAATAGAAAGTAAGAACAACATTATACTGTTTAGGAACTGCTTAACATATTCCTTTAATTGTATATGGACAACTGAGAGGGATTGTGGCGGTGGTGAAACACAAAACAAAACTTTATTTCTCAAACGTTTCGACAACCGTGTTTTCCAGAAAGTGCAGACAAGGGGAGAATAAGCTATCACTCCTTCCCTTTTTCTGTGCTCGAGAAAGAAAGTTGTTGAAACGATAGAGGAATAAAAGTCAACTCTATCCTGTGTTTCATCACCATTACAATTCCACTCACTTCAAATTCTTTTCATCCTTCGTCATCTCTTATAAAGATTCCACTTCCAGTATTACGAACTGGTACATAACATTGAAAGGGTTACAGAGGTTAGAGGGTGAGACAGGTAATACACACGTGCAGATCACCATTACAATCCCAATCACTTTAAATTCTTTTCATTTCTCGTCATCCCTTATAAAGATACCACTTCTAGTATCACGAATTGCTATATAACAGTGAAAGGGTTACAGGTTCACCGGTAGAAGGTAAGACAGGTAATACACACACGCAGGTAGGTGTGCATATATCCCTCGTGCCCATTATACGCCACTCCACCAGGCGGCATCGCATTGCACCCGAATCCAGCACGTCAAGGGGAGTAAGGAAATGTAGTTAAATGTGCGCCCGATGTATTGCCAGTCTGATATTCTCCACCTAACAGGGAGACGAAACGAGTCATATTACGATGGACAAAGAGCCTGGTGTGTGTGTGTGTGTGTGTGTGTGTGTGTGTGTGTGTGTGTGTGTGTGTGTGTGTGTGTGTGTGTGTGTGTGTTTATTCAGCATTTCTCTTCGAATCCATTAGCCTGTGTGTTTCATATTCTCTCTCTCTCTCTCTCTCTCTCTCTCTCTCTCTCTCTCTCTCTCTCTCTCTCTCTCTCTCTCTCTCTCTCTCTCTCTCTCTCTCTCTCTCTCTCTCTCTCTCTCTCTCTCTCTCTCTCTCTCTCTCTCTCTCTCTACCGTTCAGGAATTTATTTTATCATTTGGTTTTATATTTCCAGAGAGATTAATTTTCCATACATTTTCTTCTCTTCCCCTTTCATTCCCTTTCCTGCGTACTC